>NW_015090855.1:4605126-4753220 GCF_001431845.1 Calidris pugnax
TCTCTCTCCCCCCCCTTTTTTTTTTTTTTTTTTTTTTTTTTTTTTTTTTTTTTTTTTTTTTTTTTTGTCTCTTTGGTGGGGGGGGGGGGGGGGGGGTGTTTGGTGGGTGATTTGTTTGGGTTTTTTTGGTCTTTTTTTTTGCTTTATCTTGTAGATATCAGTGGTTTCTGGAAGGGGCTATGGGTGGCTCTAATCATAGACAGGACCATAGAGGAGATTCTAGAAATCAGGGGTTCTGGGCAGCCTCGCAGGAGGCGCTCAGAGAAGGCTCTATCAGATGCGAACAGCCCATTCAAAGCACTTCATCTGCTCTTTTTCTCTCTTCTCTGCTGCTACCTTTGCAGCTGATTTCAGCTGATAAGCATCGCTCGTGTGGCACTCGGGTTATTGTTACAGAGATCATAAAAGCTCCAAATAAGCAAACTTTAGAAAGGAGTCGTTGAACTGACTCTCTCACCTAGAGATGGCTCTTCCTCTATTGTTCCCGAGGTCAAATGTTAACTTGCTTTTCTTTGAAGACTTTCCCAGGTAGGCTGCTTGCTATCTGAATCAGCAAATTACAGTGACCCAACATCCTGGAAGCCAGCGTTCACGTTAGACATCTATCTCAAAATTACTTTTTACTCTTGTAGATGATGAAAAAATTTGAAGGAGGTAATAATGTAGCCCTTTTTTTTTTTTTTCTTCTCTCTCCTGTGTAGTATCAAATGCTGAATCTTAGTGTGATGTTAAAATGTGCAACATTGCAGCTATTCTCAGGGTTGATTGAAAAGCAGGAAAAATAATGGAAATTTGATCAACTGTTTTCATTAGAAATTTACACAGGAAGCACCTCAGTTGCCAGGATAACCTCCTTAAGAATATTTTTTTAAAAAAAACCTTCAATTTTAAAAAACACTCCTCTAAAGTAGAAATATAGAAAAGGAAATCACAAAAGGTCAAAGGTAGAACAAATGATCAGGAGATAAAAGATGCTACTCAAAAAAAAAAACCTTGAAAATTGCCCAGCTGTTTTTCAGCACAAAATTCTTCCTGCTTTTCCTACATCAACGTTTGCCTGGAGGAAGGGAAAGAAAGTGATGACAGGGCAATGTTATGACGGGAGAAAGATGATTAGAGGTGGCATTTAAAAAATAAAAATAATAGTATTGTGAATAGCAATGCCAGTTTTTATGGGTTTGTACTTTCACAATTTGCAGGTTAAAAGGATTTTCAGTTATTTAGAGGAGGATTTATAAATGTTAGAAGAACATACATTTCAGATTCTATACTGAAAATTTTTCTTCCAGGTTTTAATTTTTCTGGATTCTTGTCCAAAATTTCTCTAAGGAGAAATTAGCATGTCTAGAGTATATCGCAAATTACAAATACTGAATACCTAGGATTGAGTTGCAATATATACCAAGACAGTTTCTCAAACTATTTGCTAAACTCCACGAAGGAAGATGAACAGGTATTAAAAGTGGTTGGATGGGTTGTTCTCTAGAAGGGATAGAGAATTTCTATTTAAGACGTATTAATCTCTTTCCATAACCCTAGGTAATTTGTTTTTTTCCTGGAGCTATTTGGATTTATTGCTCTGTTTTGGTTTCCATGTTTGCACAAGCAAAATCAGTGTCCAAACCTTTAAAGTATTTTAAGAAAAACACATTAAAAATTGTCACTGGCATCTGGGAATCGATTTCATCAGCAGTTTACGCCAGAGAAGGATCTGCCTCCTCTACTTAAGCAGAGATAGGCAGAGCGATGAGCAAGTGACTCCCTACCTCTCTGCTGACCTGTAACTGCCTCACATTTCAGTAAAAAACCCTCAAGATTTCTTAGCCTCCCTGGAAATGTTGGGTTCACAGCATTTAGCCTGTTTAGCTCTGGCAATTCCCTTTCATTTCCTTTTTGGAAGGGAAAATGTATGGCAAGGAAATGCTGCCAGGGTTCCCCAAATCCCTCTTTTCTCTAAAGACAACTCTAGCATGTCTCTTCTTTAGTCCAAGTGTCCCCGGGCTTGGTTTCATTTTTTCTTGGATAAAGGAGGACTTGCTGTCTGCATTTTGCAGAAGACAAGAGTTCTTGAACAGAACTTTGAATTTTCCTTGAAAGGGAAGATTAGGCATAAAGAAATGAAACGAAAGAAATTCAGGAAAACCAATTATTTGGGAGAAAAACCAAAATGTTATCACCCAGTTCATAGCTATTACCAGTGTGTTGGGACCATCACAGACCTACCACCGATTTCCTTCACTTCAGACATCTCATAAAAATGAGATGTCCCTGGAAGGAGCTGGGGGGGTTGCCTCCTCCCCACAGTAGGAGGGATGTGGGGATGGAGAAGCCTGGATGGGGATCCCCAGGCTATTGGTCCCGAAGGCAAGAGGTAACACGGGGCCACCAAGATTTGCTATAAAACATCCCAGCAGTTCAGGCTGCTGCTTTGTGAGCCCTGGCCTGGTGTTACCAGCTGTGCATTACCTGTCACACAGGGTGCAGGTAACTTCGTTCTTCTTTTCTTTGTAATGGGAAAGCAATATGGCTACAAGGAAATTTTGGTAATATTCTGCTTCTTTCCTGTATTAAAAGGTCTGTGCTAGTTAATGGCTTGTGAAGGGAGAGGGCGAGTATTACTGAGGCAGAGAGATTAGGAGCAAGGGCAGGATCTTTTGTCATCACCGGGCCTTTCTGCAAGAGTTTCACAGTAGGCAAAAATGAAATAAAATTGCATCAGGAATTAGTTTGGCTTGTAGGATGGCTCCTGACTGAAGGCTAGTTTTTGGTCCACTTTGATGTGTTGAAGAACAAGAACTTCCAGTACCGATTCTGCTTATGCACATAAATCGTGGGGGTTGGTGAGAAAGAAAAGTGACATACTGGTTCTCTTCCCTTATGAACGATGGCTGCAGTCCATCGTAGCGGCCATAAAGTGTCTAAGACTGATAACAAATGCTCAAGACTATCTAAGTGAAGAGGCCAATAAAGCCTGAAGTATTTATACACCTGTGGTTTGAATAGCTGGGTAATGAATGACAACCCTTTTTCTTGCATGCATGTTTTCCTTTTTCCATTTCTAGCTCGCGCTGCAGCGAGTGTAGTGCCCTTTGGATTGTTTATACCTTGTCAAACCTGTTTTAAATAAACCATTGTACTGCATTTTCGGTCTTGTCAGGGAAATTGCTGCCCTCTTCTGGCTTAGAGCAATTCTCCACCATCTGAAGGCATCTCCAAGTGAATGCCAGTTTCAATGTGATAATACGACCCAATATGAAATTAATTAAGGCTAAACAATAGTTTCTTTAAGACTAAATCAGAAATGAGGGCAGGCAGCCCTATCTAGGACAATAGGATTGGATCCAAATGCAGTTTTAAAGACGTGTCCCGCCTCCCCTGATCAGAGTGTATTTAATGAGATTCATGCAATTTCTTTCTGAAAACAATAGCTTTAACCATCGGTTGCATAACCCAGGATATCCAGCTGAGGCCCCCCAAGTACAGAGTGTTCCACAAAAAGGAATGACAAAAACTCTTCTAGTTCAACTTAAATAATTAAAACAAGATCTGGAAAAATAGCCAGCCCGGTGAGGTGGCTTTTTAGGGGGTCAGGGAGTAGAGGAGGCAAGATGGAACTCCTAAGGGCAAAGTTAAATTTGTCCATTACTGTCTTCTTTCTGCTGAGATGGGACTGAGCAGCACGAATCGCCCAGACCCCTGCGACTCCTCAGTCCCCTCAGCCTTTCGTGGCTTTCAGCACCTTGCAGGATCAGGCCCCACTGCTATAATTCAGAAAAGAGTATCTATTGTCTACATAGAAAGTAGGTCTGGAGCATACACTCACTGAGATTAGTTTGAATTTAGACTGTGATTTGTGGCTCTCATTTTACATGAAGTTTAAAGTTTCTTGGCTGCTGGAGATACTACTCTGAACTGAAGGATCTTATGCCATGTAAGTGGGTGGGAACAAGACATGGCAATACAGACAGTGCTATAGACAATGCTTATTTAGGATTGTGGAAGCATTACAAACAAAGGAAAAAATTCCTCTTGCCCCTCCAGCCACAATAGCTTCACAAAGCATTCAGAGCAACAAATGCCATTTTCCAAAAAGTTAGTACCAGCGATCTGAGCGCGCCCTTCCACGGATGTGTGGGGAGCTCAGAGCCATGGCCTCCAATAGGCCATATTAATGGCAGGCACTGTATTTCAGAAACTAAACACTTCATGCATAGCAAAATGCTTAAATTAGTTTCTCTCCCCTCCCCTTTTAAGACCAAAGTTATTTAAGTCGTGCTTTGAAGATCTTGCTTTTGCATCCCATTTTGATAGCATACAGCAGCAATCCTGTTTGTTGGGTGATTTAGAAACAAAATGTAGCCTTGTGGCAAACAAAATCTGTTCCCAAGGCAGATGTGAAGACAAATGCTAGGTGCTCCTCTGCTATCTATCTAGAGCTGCAGAGAGATAGACTTTTAGTATTTTCAGTGCTTAGGACTTGCAGATATAGTGCATGTGAGTGAAGCTGAGGCTTGACTTTTATCTGGTTGTTTTAAAAAGCTGAATTTCCTCTAGTGCTGAGGCAGGACACAATTAAAGCTGCATTGCTGGTGCCTTTCACATATTTACTTATGATAAGGCCAGGTCTGACTCTCCTTCTTCACAGTAAAGCATTTGACTGTTAGACAAATGTGATTTGGTCCAGCAGGGTTTTCCAGCATCCAGTCTTTTATAGGTACCTGCAGCAGTACAGATGCCTAAATAATTGGTTAAATAAGTAACTACAGAAGAACTACTATAAGAGATAGCACAGGAGTCTCTTTATTTTGACCAGCTTTATCCTGCATCTGTGTTACTGATCTGGGTGTTATGCTGTGGATATGTGCAAAATGAACATGCTCCCAACCCATCCTATTTTTGTTACATGATGACCAAAAGAAAGGGAAACCAGGCTGGAGTGGGCAGAGTGGGATGTCCAGACTGCTGCTTCCCTCAACACCACCTGGGACTGAAATCCAACTGGGATTTGCCACCTTTCTGAGGTGTTCCTAGTAAAACACTGCCTGGCAGGGATACTGAGATAAATACAGTTGAGTTTGTTTCTCACGAGCTTGCTGCAAGCCTAATTCCAGCTTTGCAGTCCCATTAAGGGATGAACAAATCTACTTGCTGCCCACGTAGGCTTCTGTAAAGACTCTTTATCCACGATGGAGCCACCTTTTTGCAAAAACCTGAGGAGAATCACTGTGAGTACTCCCTGTAAATTTTTCTCTAAAGGTATCCAGGCACAGCCCAAAGCTACTTCAATGGGTGCTGTACTGGTGAAGAAAAGCCATGGCCTGAGTGCTTATGGGAGGTCCTTGCAGGCACCCAACTCCTTACTGGGACTGGAGAATGGAGCTGGCAGTGGTGTTGGGGCCACGCTGTGGGACGTTTCCCCTATCTGATTGTGGTCAGCCCCAGCCTGCCCTGGGACAGCTTTCACTGCCACGCTGTCACTTCTGCTTCCAAGTCCACGATCAATTTTCCATTTAAACAGAAGAGTGGGGACAAGCATTTCAACAGCTCTATATGGTGTCAGGGGTATTTCAATCTGGGCTGAAGGAGAATCGTAAAATGTTTGCCTTTTCTTAAAAATAATCTGAATTTTGGCAGAAGATCCAGCCCAGCTGCTATTTTGTGAGCTGGCACATGCTGCAATTACCGGCCTGTCCCCACCTGGATGTATTTATGTCCAACCCACATTTGTTAATCATTGAAACAAGGTATGGGGGCTAAAAAAAAAAACCAACAACCCCAACCAACAAACAGCAACGTGGCTCTGCACGTTACCAGATGCCACTGTGGTGATCTCAAGCATAAGCTGTAGATTTTTATCTTTTAAATGGAGACGTCCCTTGGGCGCAGCCACTGCCCCTGTCCACAGCTATCCTTGTCACCCGGCTGTCCTCCGCGCTCGGCGCTGCGAGGCTCACACCATCAGGCCGTGTTGGCTGCGTGAGGAGTATAACAGTGGACAAGGGCAGGGACCGAGGTCTGGGGTCCTGGGGACATTGTGGTTTCAAGGGACTGGCGTCTCAGCGTGTGTAGTCATCCTTCGGAAAGGGTGAGACCACAATCAAAAACAGCTAGGGCTCAAGGCCGCTGTATCCTTTTATTTGCATTTATTACTTGCGATCGCAGACGTTCATCTTTAGATGTTTCCAGAATTAGGGGGTAATAAGAAAAGACAACAAAGGAGGGTAAAGCTAACAGAGGGAGGCTGGGATATTGTGTGGCCCGGCAAGACATGAGCCATTTCTAGGGCCCTGATCCTGAGTACCTCAGCTTGCCACTCTGGGGAGCCCCCAAACACCAGCGCTCCAGCCTTGAGCACTCACAGCATGTCCCTATCGAGGCTTTGACCCATAAGCACACCCAGACAGGTTACACTTAGTTCTTCCTTCCTCACTCCTAATTTGAAGTACGGCGTTATCCAGTATCATGAGCTACCCAATTATTCCAGGGTCCTGATGAGCATGGTTCCCATTTGGATTTGCTGGTGCTCCTCGAAGAGGGTAAAGCTAGCAGAGGGAGGCTGGGATGCTATGTGGCCCGGCACGACATGAGCCATTTCTAGGGCCCTGATCCTGAGTACCTCAGCTTGCCACTCTGGGGAGCCCCCAAACACCAGCGCTCCAGCCTTGAGCACTCACAGCATGTCCCTATCGAGGCTTTGACCCATAAGCACACCCAGACAGGTTACACTTAGTTCTTCCTTCCTCACTCCTAATTTGAAGTACGGCGTTATCCAGTATCATGAGCTACCCAATTATTCCAGGGTCCTGATGAGCATGGTTCCCATTTGGATTTGCTGGTGCTCCTCGCACCAGCCATGTGCCAAAGCCACCTCTGTGTGTAATTCCATTAGGACAGTGGATGTAAAAAGGGGTGACCTCCTTTTCTGGGGGTCTGCTCTCCACCCTCTGTTGGTTTTGCAGTGTAGTCTCCTACCCTTTCTCCACAATCTCTCTCTGTTCTTGTGCAAGAAATTTCTCTCTGCAGATGTTTTCCTAGAGCAGCTATTCCATCCAGTCGCTAATTTCTACTCCATCTTCTCTTCATCTGATAAAGACAGAAAAAATATGTGCTCTTTTTTGCCCCATTTGTACTTTAATAAATATTTGTTTGGTAGAAAGTGAAGGGTGTCAACTACATGAGTAATCTGAAGTGTTTAAATCTGTAACTGTTTAAATCTGTCTTTAAAACTTTATGGGATGTTGCCTGCAAGAAAAATAGTAATAGCTCTATTTTGTACTTCAGTCACAAGTGGTTTGACTGTGGGGCAAAAAAAAACCCAAACCCAAAAAGCAAGAGGAGAAAAATACAGATTTATAGAAGAGTAGGTAATATAAATACAAAGTCACCAAAGTGGTCGTAAAAGACTCCCCAGAAATACATCTTTCCAAAGATTTCTAGCATGAGTTTAGGGCAGTTTAAGTGGCCGGAGAGCATTCACAAGGCAGATCAGTCCCAGCCGTAACAAGCTATAACCTTAATTGATTAGAATGTGAAATCTTTATCCAGTAACTATCCCAAGGATTGACAAAACCAGGGTACCTGTGGGAGGTGACCTCCCAGCAAAGCTGCGAGTGGGCACGTGCTGGGACACGGTGCTGGGGACTCACACAGAGGTGCCCAACTCAAGGACGCTGTGAACAAACAGTGCTGCCTCGCTGGCAGCGAGACCTGCCTGTTGTAAGGGGAGGTGTAAACCTCTTGCTTGGGACAGGCTTTCACCTGTTGCTCCATTTTGCAAATCAGTTTGCAGTATTAACTGCAAATACTTTAGCAAAACTTTCAAAATATTTAATCCCAATTTTTTTTGGAGTTCTTTGTGTGCGTGCGTTGGGTGAGGGTATGCATCCATGCGTCTTCCACCCTAAGTGTTCACATTTCCATCTCAAATATTTATTTGTGAAATATGCCTCTTTAACCTGTTGGAGGGAACAAGGAGGTATCAGAGGGTTTCCCTTACCAGGCAGCAGGTGGTCCCTATCTGCTGTGCAGAAAAGCCTTTTTGTATCCACGGAGCAGCTCTGTTTCTCCAGGGGAGCAGTGAGTGCAAACGCAGGGCAGCTCCGAGCCTGTCAGCGAGCACCTGAGATGCAAAGGGAGAGCAGTAGCTCCATAAATCAATTCATCATACAGCAATAAATCAAACATAGTTGGGAATCAGTTTTAACAATTAACAATGGTTCTTTTGAAGTTGACAGTAGAGGCCCCAAAAGAGAGCAGCACAAGAATAGAGAACTGTTGCTCTTGAGACTATGGCTCTTGGGAAGTACATTTTCTGTCCAAAATGTGCATGGATGTGTGAGGTGACTTTCATGCAACGTGAAAGGAACTTAGTATTTTTACATTTAAGTGCCTGACTTTACAGTAGTCCTAAGTTTAACAAACACCATGGTTTAAATCTGCAGTGACCTACAAATCCTGAAGTGTTGGGTGTATGTGCTGGTTCTCACCCACACGGGGTCTCAGGGCAGTGGGGTATTCTCCCTAGGGATGTACATGGGAGTGTCAGGGATGAGCTGCTTGCAAACTCTGGAGAGTGTCAATTGGATGTTTCTGAGATATATGAAAACATTAGAGAAGTAAATGTAAGTGAAACTGGGACAAGGTTGGTCTAAACTTCAAAGAGTTCAGTTTGAAATACACACTGCAGAGTTCGGTGGTACAAGAAGGCTGTACTGTACATGATAATCCTCGGGGCACGGGGATGGATTAGGTGACCTCTGAAGAGTCATTCCAGCCCAGTGATTCTTTGAGAAGACAAATACACTGGAAGATGCAAATTGTATCTGAAAAGTGTAATATGAGGCCCACTTGTGGAATCGCATAAATAATTTGGGGTTTGTAGTAGTGGAAGAAGGTTTGGTGAATAACTGCCAATTATTCTGGTATTTAGAAGATGGGATGGAAGGACAAAGGACTGGTGTGAATATTAAATGAGGTGGGTACATTTGCGTATTTCCTACTTGAGCTGCAAAATACTCTAAAAAATGGGTATTTGTTCAGTTGCTGCCATCTCAGAAAGAGTAAGACAATTCTTGGATGTCTCTCCTAAAGAAATCCTTCTGGACATGGCTGTGCAAAACATTGTAGGAGATTAAAGCATAGCATTCCAGTGACTTGTTTAAACATATCTTATTATATCTCTTTGCAGCAATCCTTAAGCCCCAACCACCAAAGACTATCTCCTCACAGCAGTGACAAATTCCGATCCCAAACAAACCACCTGGGGCATGCTGAATCGCTAAACACAAATGTCAGAGGTCTATATTATTTCCAATATTCTTTGACATTGCTTATGATGTGGCCTCTGGCACATTCCCAGCAGAAGAAAGTTCAGTTATATTTCTTTCAATTAAAGAATCTGATTTAGCCACTAATCATGTCAAAGAATGTCTGGGGGAGGGAAAGGGAAAGGAAGAGGAGTGCATGAGCGAGTGGTGGTGCATTCAAATGGGATGGCTCCTGCTATGGCTCTCGCTGGGACAGAGGCTGGTACAAATAGAAAATTGCTACATGTGTCAAAGATATTATTGATTTGATAAAATCACGCAAATCTTATTAATGCACAGGCTCAAGCACACTACCACAGTGAAAATCATGCTCCCAGAACTCAGTTTTCAGTAAGAATGATAGGAAAGTCTTTGGGATGGAGAGAATAGAGATTTAGTAAGCTTTATCTGCTGCAGCATCTCCCCAAGCATGTGCTCATCTGGCTGCCTGAGAGGACCCCAGTGCTGGGCATCAGGGTACGAACCAGTGAATGGGAGTGGTTTAGTAAGCTTTATCTGCTGCAGCATCTCCCCAAGCATGTGCTCATCTGGCTGCCCAAGAGGACCCCAGTGCTGGGCATCAGGGTACGACTGGCAAGTGGCACACTGCAAGATTGGGGGTGAGTCTGATGCTGCCACAGCTCTCTGTATAAACCCACTTTAGGGAAAGTTATAGTTCAAAAAATCTAACAACCTGCTAAGCTAGAGCCCACTATATTCTGGTGGCTCAGGACAACTAGGATTGCTTCACCTGTTTGTGTTGCTGATCTTCAGTGGAAAATACAGACAGTTCCCAAACCTTAAAAAAAGTCCAAGACTCTTGTTAAGAGGATTTGCATTTGGAAAATTTTGCCAGGTTTCACAAGCAGGTGCAATACTTGGGATATTTCTGCTTAGGTTTTCCAAACCTCCCTTCTCCAACATCCTCGTGGTAACATTGCTTAAGATGGGAGCAGATGGACCTCTTTACATAACCTCGGGTGAGGCTCAGGGATTTCTCATACTGGGGTCTCTTTAGGCATTGTGGCATCCAGTGAGACAAGAGCCAGATTTCCATGGGCAGAATTGATGCTGTAAGGCAGAGAGCAGCTGTGGCACCTCTTATTTCTTCTCTATACCAGTGTGGTAATATGTCTTAAAACCCACTCCGAAACACCTATACAGCCATAAGAGTGACTATATGATTTCTTAATGTTGCCCACTTGTTTTTTAAAGGTATAACTTCATAGCATTTTTCAGTGGTGTTTTTGGAGGGTGTGGGGGGAGGGAGGGTTTGGGTTTTTTAAAATGGTTTTACACACAATGATTTTGCACAATAATATTGATGTTTCACAGACATTCAGCCCTGGTCTAGCAATGTCTGTACTGGTAATTTTAGCTCTGTCTCAGAAAGAGTAAGACAATTCTTGGATGTCTCTCCTAAAGAAATCCTTCTGGACATGGCTGTGCAAAACATTGTAGGAGATTAAAGCATAGCATTCCAGTGACTTGTTTAAACATATCTTATTATATCTCTTTGCAGCAATCCTTAAGCCCCAACCACCAAAGACTATCTCCTCACAGCAGTGACAAATTCCGATCCCAAACAAACCACCTGGGGCATGCTGAATCGCTAAACACAAATGTCAGAGGTCTATATTATTTCCAATATTCTTTGACATTGCTTATGATGTGGCCTCTGGCACATTCCCAGCAGAAGAAAGTTCAGTTATATTTCTTTCAATTAAAGAATCTGATTTAGCCACTAATCATGTCAAAGAATGTCTGGGGGAGGGAAAGGGAAAGGAAGAGGAGTGCATGAGCGAGTGGTGGTGCATTCAAATGGGATGGCTCCTGCTATGGCTCTCGCTGGGACAGAGGCTGGTACAAATAGAAAATTGCTACATGTGTCAAAGATATTATTGATTTGATAAAATCACGCAAATCTTATTAATGCACAGGCTCAAGCACACTACCACAGTGAAAATCATGCTCCCAGAACTCAGTTTTCAGTAAGAATGATAGGAAAGTCTTTGGGATGGAGAGAATAGAGATACCAGTGAATGGGAGTGGTTTAGTAAGCTTTATCTGCTGCAGCATCTCCCCAAGCATGTGCTCATCTGGCTGCCCAAGAGGACCCCAGTGCTGGGCATCAGGGTACGACTGGCAAGTGGCACACTGCAAGATTGGGGGTGAGTCTGATGCTGCCACAGCTCTCTGTATAAACCCACTTTAGGGAAAGTTATAGTTCAAAAAATCTAACAACCTGCTAAGCTAGAGCCCACTATATTCTGGTGGCTCAGGACAACTAGGATTGCTTCACCTGTTTGTGTTGCTGATCTTCAGTGGAAAATACAGACAGTTCCCAAACCTTAAAAAAAGTCCAAGACTCTTGTTAAGAGGATTTGCATTTGGAAAATTTTGCCAGGTTTCACAAGCAGGTGCAATACTTGGGATATTTCTGCTTAGGTTTTCCAAACCTCCCTTCTCCAACATCCTCGTGGTAACATTGCTTAAGATGGGAGCAGATGGACCTCTTTACATAACCTCGGGTGAGGCTCAGGGATTTCTCATACTGGGGTCTCTTTAGGCATTGTGGCATCCAGTGAGACAAGAGCCAGATTTCCATGGGCAGAATTGATGCTGTAAGGCAGAGAGCAGCTGTGGCACCTCTTATTTCTTCTCTATACCAGTGTGGTAATATGTCTTAAAACCCACTCCGAAACACCTATACAGCCATAAGAGTGACTATATGATTTCTTAATGTTGCCCACTTGTTTTTTAAAGGTATAACTTCATAGCATTTTTCAGTGGTGTTTTTGGAGGGTGTGGGGGGAGGGAGGGTTTGGGTTTTTTAAAATGGTTTTACACACAATGATTTTGCACAATAATATTGATGTTTCACAGACATTCAGCCCTGGTCTAGCAATGTCTGTACTGGTAATTTTAGCTCTGACCAACATCTGCCTCTCCAAAATCTCTTGTCAGAGCTGTCCTGATGCTCCCTCCGTGGGGCTGCGCTGATGCCCTCTGTTGGGTGCACCCAGCAAAAGGCAAATCTGTGCCTCACACATGGCTCCGTAGTCTCATACATAGAAATTTTTTCATTGCAGAAGTATTCCAGCACATCCTACTCATTAAGTCGAGCAATGTTGATATGAGAAATCTATATAGATATGTGAGATACCAAGAATTTACAATATTTGCATGAGTTTGGAACATCTGCTTTAAAGGCAAGAGAATTGATTGCATTTTTCTCAGAGACAAATGCAGTCTTGCTGCTGGAGAGAAGCCCTCAGTGTAAGTACTAAAGTTTCTTTAGTGTCTAGACCTTAAGGTAACGTATTGGTCAGGGATCAGTACTGTTGGTAACCTTGCACTTGAAAAGCTGACGTCTCTAGGGAAGGAAATATTGAGGACAGATGTATAAGCTATCGGACTATGACTGTTTGTTGCAAATTCCATGACATGCAGCACATCTTATATACATTAAGGAGCAAATGGGCTCATTCCCATGGCAGCAAACTTCACAAATCAGAACAAAAATTATTTATCATGACAGGCAGGTGTTACTGCAGACAGAAATGGCTCTTGACCTTGTGGAAATACGGTTGCAGTGGTCTCACAGAGGCTGATTTTTTTCTTCCTGCTGGCTTGAGAGAAATCCTCTGGTTTCAGTCAGGGAAAAATGTTTTAAAATGGTGATGTGTCTCAGGCACGTGGACTTTATAACATACTTGTTTCTTTGCATCCACTTAAGCTATGAACTTGAGGTGTTACACATGCTGTTTAAAACATATTTTTCTATCAGAAAAATTACATCTGCCTGACTTTGCACTAAATCTACACCACTAGCTGTTATACCAGCACAGCACACGCCAGTTTGACTAGAACAAGGTACATCGATCCTGTTCTGAGAATCTCTGTGAAATCAGAGATAATTCTGTGTGGGGCAGATTTTCAAAGGCCATGTTTAACATCTCTAAAGATGCAACTGAGGGGCTGGGGAATTTTCAGCAGTGCCCTGCTGCCTGGCGCCTGTCTGCATTCTTCCCAGGGAAATCCTGGAGCCGATGGCCATTGGGGAGTGGAGGCAGAGGCTGAGCCCTGGGTCCTGGGCCTTGCAGGATGGAGAGGTGGAATTTGTCACCTATTTGTGTCAGTTGTGAGTGCTGTGTACCTTTTCGATGCCCTGGATTTAAGGAAGTTTAATTCATGCTGGGTTGGGGCTACTGGTAGGACATGAGAACCTCTATTTGCGGGAGGGAACTGAGGAGCTTGGTGTGTTTGTCTTTGCAATGTGAGTGCAAAAGGCAAACGGGTTTCTTCTCTTTCCATTTGACTGGGGACGATAAAAGGTGGGGGGAACATATTTAAGCTAAATGACAACTGTTGGTGCAAGAGCTACTGGGCAGGAAGTAGCCAGGACACTCCTGGGCTGAGAATGAAGAGAAGTTTTACAGCCATCAAGGCAGGGAGGTTTACTTCCAAGGGAAGTGATGGGAGCAGGAGCAACACCTACCCCAGGGCGCTGTTAGGATGTGCTGGATGGATTTGTGAGATGTTAGGAGATTGAGACAGGAAGGGGCAGCCGAGGGGGTCAGGATGTCCTTTGTATCACAGGAAAAAATATGAGTAGGAATGTGTATAATACATTCGCTGCTGTGCACATATAATGGCTTTACAGATACCAAAAAGTATCTTTTTCTAAGGAATACATCATTCAGTGCTGCAGTGCCTCTCAGCCCCCCCAGGTGCACACACACAGGGATCCTACAGCAGGCTGATGCTACTTTAGAGTCCCTGCTAGTGACCTGCGGACAGGCCTGGACTGATGTGTTACAGCAGGGCAAGTCAGAAGAGTCTCTGCTCTTCTCTCTCTGTCCTTCTCTGCCTTTAAAGTCGGGAGAATGGTCTCTAAGTCACCTTTTCCAGCGATACCTCACTCCCCTGAGCCACAGGGGCTTCACTGCAATTTCTGAAGTGCAGATGCTCTGTATACATACAGAATATCATGGTGGGGCTGGGGGAGGATTGAGCAAAAATGAAGATTTAGGGGGGTTGATGTCCAATTCCAGATTTTTTTGTTAGTGGATGACATATTTGCAAACCAGGGGTGCTGCAGGGGAGGTGGGAGGGGTTCGTCAACTCGTCTGTTGTGGAATGAATACACCGCTGAACTAATGAATAGAAACAAGATGTTTTAACCACCACCTAGAGAGGTTGCTGAGTGGCCATAATCAGTGCTCCCTAGGAGGTGGCCAAAATGTCTCCTTGCTATTCATTAGGTCAGAATAGCTTTCGTTTTATAATGTGATCCTTCTTCCTGACCTCCTTTCTGCTTTCTGTTCTTAAATGACTTCAGGACTATAAATTCCCTCCTAGAAATAGCTTTTTTTTTTTTTTTTTTAACTATCTTGTGTTTGTTATGGTCAGTTGTGATCTTTCTTTAGGAGATGTCATTTTGAATCAAAATGGAATTTAATGGCGACAGAGTTTCTGCTAAAACACACTTTGCATGTGCTAAAATTAGTTTGTTAGCAAAATGTTCCTGCTTTTTATAACCCGTCTATGAGAAATGTTTCTCTGATGTATTAGAGCTGGTCGTACCAACATTTCAGGGCTAGTTTGCTGCTGCTTTTAATATCAAGGAAGATTTTCAGATGGATCCCTAAGGCCTTGGCTACAAAACTGAGCAATCCACAGCTCCGCAGGCACAGGCGTGCTGCTGTAGTTCTCTTGGGACTGCTTTCCTCTTTTGGACACACCAAGTCTCCGTTCCCAGCAACAGAGCAGGTGATTTCTAGTGCAATTCTGCTCCTCGCTGAAATCCCCAGTGCTGTAAGGAGCTCAGCCAGCCGCTGGGGAGCAAGGAAAAATCTCCACGGTTATTAAGCTTCATCAGCTTCTCTAAGTACTTCGGGCAATTCCTTTTGGGACTTTTTAGAATTTGCATAATGGGTATCTTTACCTCCTTGTGAAAAGCACTAGATATTTTAAATTATATTTCATCCTTAGAAAGTGCTGGAGACTTCCAGCTGAACTTTAACAGGCAGCTGGGGGTGTTTACCAGGGCACCCCCATTTCCTGCAAATCCAATGTGAATGTGCACATCCCAGCACTGAGAGTGGGTGACAAGCTGCTCTTTGGATTGAGGGTCCTTTTGGGCCTGTCTGTGAGAAGAAGGTTTGGGAAGTGCAGAGCCATTGCCTTGCAGTTTCATGTTCCACTCTGTATAGACAAAGAGAAATATGAATTGCCTCTCGAGAGGTAGAGTGGGTTTCTGTGCAAAAATGAACAACGTGAATGAATAAAAAGTATATACTAGAAAAAATCGCTTGTGTAAAGGTCGGACTTCAGAAGGTATGTGTGTAAAGTGAGGGATGGAGAATTTAGAAAAAAAAGGACAAAAACTAGGGGGGGGAAGGGTGTGCTGATCCAAAACCCATTTAAGTCATAGCAGAGCAGCCAACACCAAATCTGTATATTTGGTAATTTAGGAGCTTTGTGTTGGTTCTTAACAGCTGGCAACGGTGGGGGATTTGGGGCTGAGCATCTTCTGGAACCAATGGGTATTGACAGAGCTGTCTGAAACCTCAGGATCTGGAGATGACAGTATTGGTAGAGATAGATGTTAGGACAAAAAGGTACAGTATCTGCTGCACTTTCAAAGACTTTATTGTAGAAAGACTTAAAATAGTTGCATCTGGACAATTGCTCGTATTATATACTTACCAATGGGTGTGCTAAAGTGGAAGCTGCATGTGCAGCTTTTTGTAGGATGTATGTGCCATTTACACCTACGATAAGTATTTGCAGTTGTCTAGAGATCGCTATGACAGCCTAAAAATCCATTGTTTTCTCCATGGTACTGAGTTCCCACAGAGAATTTGCCTGGATTATAATTCTAATCATTTACAGGAACCCTGCTAAAGGCAGAGAAAAAAACTGCTTTTTTGAAAAATACAGGAATATGGCTTAGCTAAGCAATATTGGTAACGTCTGCAATGGTGTGTCCTGGATATTAAGAATGAATTGGCAGATTCAAAACCAAACCGGTGGTTTGGTTTTCCGTATTTCTCTGGAAGTTACTGAACTTAAAATAATTTTTGTTGTTTTAATGCAAGGGGAATGAATGAATGAATAAATAAATTAAAGAACCAGGCCAATCTGCAAACCAACAGATATTTTTATGTTTTATTTTATTCTTTGTTTATGGGGTTCATAAAAGTTCAGTTTATGTTTTACTGGGTCTGAGCTTCACACACTTCCAGCTTCAGGGCCAGATGTGGAAAGTACCTAAATGCTGTAAAAAGCAGTTTGAAGTTTGTCTGAGTCAGATGGAGCTTGAAAACCACAGAGATCTCAGAGAGACTCTTGGGAAACCTCCAGCTGAGATTCCCAGATAAACTGGGATTAACTTTAAGGTGGTGTGACCCAGAAGTCGGACACTTGGATTAATAAGGTCTCTGACAAAGTATCCAAAGCTCTCAGAAGTTCTCCCAAGGTTAAGTGTGGGGGAAGAGGAATTGTGATTGTCAAATAAATTGTATAATATAATGCTTTGTTTGTAGCTTTCAAGTTCAACAAGCATGTCCGCTTTGAAGATCAGTGGAGTTCTGTCAAATCACTTGAGACTTGGTTCAGAGCCCATTTATATTAATGGAGTCCCTTGGACTCCCTTGGACTTAGTAAACTTAAGATACTTCCTGTCAGTTTTGAGAGCCTTCCCAGCCAGCCTTTTCCAGCTGATGGGTAACTGGGAACCTAATCTAGAAAACGCATTTGATGTTGGTACCTGCGGGTGGGCTCTTCTGTGGTCACCAGAAATGTTCTCAGTGCATGGCAGGGAGCTCTGCACCCTTCCTAAGACAAACACTGGCACTTGGTCAGCTGAACGACTTGCTTGACTTCATTGACTGTATAGAGGGGTGTGTATATATATTCTACTTCCATTTCAGCTATTGCTTAGCCCTGACAGCTCCTAGACTCCTCAGTAGTCTTGTTTTACTCTCTGTTGCCCAGTGTGTCTTGAGTATCCTGCCAGGGTTTGTGTAAAATGTCAGTGGCAGGACTCAGCAGCTCAGCATCTTTTTCACACTACGGGTGTGAAATTCACATTCAGAGTTCAGAAATGAAGTGATTTCCTCCCTCTGCTCCCAGAGAGGCATTCAGGAGCATTCTCAGAGCACAAAATACACCCTGACTACAAAACGCAGCCATCATTTGCTTTTCCAGCACAAGCGTTGGAGTCAGGGGTGATGCAACAGCAGGGTGAGGCCAGGCAGATAGGTTAAGGACAGATTTTGAAAGCTAAATCGAGTCAGCCAGCAGATTTTGCAGAAGTATGTAAGTGATGTGTATGCCAGATTCTGGCTGATTACAACAAACTGGGTGAAACTGTCCTTTAATCCCTCTGAACTCAAATTCAGGAGAGTTACCCTCCTTGCTCTCACTGTGTTGGATTTATGTGTGCAAATACCTTTTCAAACCTGACATTGCATCTCCTGCCCTCCAAATTTGTGCGTTTCTTCCATTCTAACCGATTTCACATTTTTTGAAAACTGAAAATGACAGAAAGGATGGCAATCACAATTACTTGGTAGAGCACAAATGTTGATAACTACTTAACAAAAAATGTCCCTGGCAGATATATTTGGTTTACCTAAGAGTTAATGGAAAGCAGTGTCCAATTCCAAGTGTTGACATGATTTGTCAAGTTTGCCATTCTATATGTTTGAAGTTTCCTTTGAGGGGAACTGACCGAAAACTGTAACACTAAATAAACACCCTCTTCAAATAACCAGTGGCGGTTTCCTAAATTGCCAATCAAATCCATAAATAAAGACACAGACTCTGAGTGTATTTAAGTCATGTTTAGCAGAATAGAACTAAACAATAACATGCTTGTTAAAATGTATTTTCATTTCAAAGCCGTTTTCCCATGAACATTCCAAATGTAAACAGTCCTAAAGATTTCTAAATTATCTTTGCCTTTGCTTCTTGGGTGGGTGGGGGGAAGGAATGAATCCGAAACTACATTAGAAACACTGAAGTTGGATATGAAAGTCACAGAGACACAATACTGCATATTGTCATAATTATCACTTCTTTCTTAAAGAAAAGAAAGAAAAGACCAGTTGACTTGGGTTATGAAGACTCAGAGTCTAAGCAGCATTTGAAGCCGTCTTATGTCGGAAAAGAGAAGGAAATGTGTCTTCGCGTTTTGTTCACAGAAATACTGCATTATTGTGGGCAATGTTCACACCCCCAAGTTTTAGAATAGACACCCAGGACTGGCACCTACCTTTCCTAAGTCCTCTGGGTGAAATCAAGGGAAAGAGAAATTCTGCTCCAAATTGCTCTCTGGACTTAGGGTTAAGCAGGAAACAAAGCGTGTAAATGCAAGCAGGAGAGGAAACAATTTTAGGTTAAATTTGGCTTCATGTTCTGCCTTTCTGCCATGTCAGCCTGGTTGGGCTTCCCACTCCAGCCAACTTTTCTCTCATGGTGCTCTCAAACCCTTCACTTGTGTGTAAAATGAAGCTTATCTTTCACTTGCCATGATGCTGCACTGTTCTCAGTGTTTCTTTGAATTAAGCCACTGGGGAAAATAGAGAAATGTCTCAAGACAGGCAAGTACTTCTGAAATCCCCTTTCTCCTCTCGTTGGATTTGGTATTTTCATGGGATCCCTGGCATCAGAGCTCTTTTCACAAGGAGGTGATTCAAGGCCCATTGTAGTTAACAGACTTTAACTAGCTTTGGTGAGTTTTGGATTGAGATCTTATCTTTCACAGACATTTAATTCTTATAGTCTTTCTCATTCAGATCAGGTTCAGATGGTTGCTGGAAGATCTTGGAAATCCTAGCACATCATTGTCCTAAATAGGGGGCCATTTTTCGCAAAAGGATTCCCTGTAACACAGGCAGCCCCATCTCTGAATTAACTGCTGGTTCCATTTTCATTGCAGCCATTGGGGCATATTTCAGCAGTTGAAATAAAAAGAGGTTAAAAGCCAGCAGAAATCTTTCTTGTGTTGCAGTAGTCTTGCATAGCTCCCAAAGATTATCTCCATCAGGTGCTTCCACAGTTGCAGTAAGGGAACTGGAGTAGAAGCACTGGTTTAGAGTGTAGGCTTTGCCCACGACTATCATTATTGTCCTTTCTCAATTTCCAATCTGTGCAGATTTATTTATTTTTTTAGAGCTAAACCAAACCTGCACCAGGAGCCTCTGCAGTGAGGGGGCTGGAGGGCTGGCAGAAGTGTCAAGCCCCCACAGGCTGCCTCCCCTTCTCCTGATGCAGAGGAGAGTATGGACCTGGGAAAAACATGCCCGACTCACTTTTTGCTCCAGAATAGCCACGTTCACAACCAGCAGTTTTGCCACCACAGCAATGCCTCCCAAAGGCTATGCATTCCTTGGTCTCCAACCACAGCAGAGAACTGAGCCTGCTTGTACCCTGACACCAACAGAGCCCACCTAAATGTGGGACAAGGGCTAGATGCAAATTCAGCAGTGTTTTAGGCTCTCTCCCAGCTGAGAGTTAAGGACTATCTCTAAGGGGGTGCAAAAGAGTCCCTCTCCCAAATTCCAGACTGCCAGGAGATGGGCTCAGGGAGCTCTCTGTCCATCCTCTCCAACTGCTTCTCTTCCTACACCCAGGATTAGTGTCACGATGCTCAGGGAGATGTCACTCTGGAGTTTAGAGAGTTAATTTTCCCTTTGCGTGAATCAATAGCTATCATCACATGATGCGGAGCCTCTGAAACCTCAAATCCGTGCCAAAGTGCTCTGCATTACGCACACACCTCTGTTTTGCCCTCAGGTGCAATACACAGTTTAGTGAGAGCAAAGATGCCAGTTTCTGTGCAGGTATTTCACATTATCACTTAGATTTGCCCCAGGGTAAAAAGGAGGAGGGAATCCTCCTTTCAAAAGGATATTTTAGTCTATGGGGCCACTGGGAATGTGTTTTCCTAAGTGCTATCTACAAGTAACAAGAAACAAAAGAGTCGAGAAAGACTCAAACCAGTCTTTGTCACACACAAGGAACACCACAAAGAGCACATTTATTTTTAATCTGGTATTAAACCACAAGAATTAATCCACAAATTCAAACACTTAAGCATTTAAGCAACATTAAAGCTCACTTTTTTTTAGAGTGCCTCACACAAAAAAATTATGTGTACTAGTGAAAACAGTAGCTGGGAAAAAGCTGCCTTTTGGTACTCCTTCAGGAGAAAACAGGGGGCTGGTAACTTCTGCTGCAGTTTGGTTCAGTTATTAATAATTCATCAAATTTTAATTTCCCTGGAAAGTATGATTCTGCCCCTCCCCAGTACCACTGAGAAGCCCTGAAGTTAGTCAGGATGAGAAGATTGTATGACAGGGAATCAGTAGTTGTGAAAAAAGTAGGAAAAAAATGTGAGTACTTTTTATTTTATTCTCACCTTCCTTTGCATAATGAGCCTTCATTTGAGCTTTAAAGCCTTTAAAATCTTTATGCCTGAGCACATGAGATATTAAAGAAAGCTAAACTAAGTTAGGATCTTCCTGTGTGAAAGGTGGGCAACATTAAGGGTGGGAGATAAAACCACCCCAAATTGTGTAGGTGTTGCCATGGGGCAGGAGCAGGCACAACAGCTCTATGACAGAGCAGCTGATGGGTGTTCAAAGAGCACCTTGTGCTCCAGTAGAAAAATCCCAGTGACCAGAATGGGACCATGGTAAAATGGCTTCAAGATTGGGATTGGGATAAAAATAACATTGTACACATATCTTCAGATTTTCACTAAAATAGTGAACGTTTGCAAGGAAAGACTTCTCTCAGGGTTCTGTCAGCTGAGAAGAGATAGTTGGCAGAAAATTACATGTCACAGCAATAAATCTTCTAAAATGTATTTTTATAGCACCTTTTATCTGATATGTAAACTCTGTGAGGCAGAAGAATGACATCATTCCACAAAAGCACTCAGAGTGTAATGATTAGCCACAAATCACATTGATTCTAATTTTAAATTCAGGATTGTAAATCTGGAGTAAGGTCTTTGAAGTAGTGAAGACGCCCTGAATTTACACCAGGTCAGCATCTGGCCACTAACCTAAAATGAAACTGGGGCTCTCTTCCGTTTGGACAATATTCTTTATCCACTAGTAAAATTTCCTTATGTTGATGTTTTAACAAGCAGATTCTTGGTTTTGCTACATACTACCACTTGGTTTTGTAGTGCTTTTGAGGAGCTTAGCTCTGGTTGAAAATTTGTACAACACAAGCCAAGATGAGGAGTCTGGATGTGAGGCTGGGGGGCTAAGTCATGGAGATTTTCTCCAATGTATGGATAACTTCAACTCCAGGATTTGGTCTGATGTCCCCTCTAATATCTTAGCCTCACGCTGAGTAGTTCAAATGTTAAAATGTAGTTTAGCTGGTAGAAGCCTGGGCTCTGGCTCCGTCATCCCATTTCAGAAAATGCCTGGATTTCTATTTTTAGAAAAGTAGTTCTAGTTGTTGCCTTCCTTCCTTCCTTGGACCCAATAGTCTTGGTCCTAAAATCTCTGTGTTCCATTTCTTGGTCCTAGAATCTCTGAGTTCCAGTTCCTGTAGACTCCATGTCTGTTCTCAGAAAATGGCACTGAAATCATTGATGTAACTCCATGGGAAACTGGGAATTACTTCATTTGTATTTTGGTTTGGAAGAGGCTACAGTCATAGTGTGATTTGCAGGCAGGACCGGGGGCACTGTTTGTCAATTATATCATTTTCTAGATAGTTTCACAAAGCGTGTAGTGAATGTTAAAGAGGCAGTGAGAAGCTTGAATATTGCAGAGATGATAAATCGTCATGTGAAACTCAAGAGGAATTGTTTCTTTAGCTGTGTGATATGTGAAAACTCTGCTAGAGGCTACATCTCTCAGAGCTGCCCATTACCTAAATTCCCTTCAGCTCAAATGTAAATCCTTTTAAGAGACTGAAGATGCTTTGAAGTTGAAGAGTAGCTCCCAATGACAAATTTATATTTTTTCTAAATGTTGTTAGTCCTTTACTTCTTCCAACAAATCCCTTCTCCCATTTTCTGTAAGATACAGTTTAACTATAATGAGACAAGCCTGGAGTTATTAATATTTTTGAAACTGTCGCCTCCTGATTTTTCATAAGTTTGATTGCTATTGTTACTTTGTTTTTCTTATGTCTTGTCATCTTTAATGTTGTTGGAGTGTGTGAAAAATGAAATTTTGGGAGAGCCCATGGAGGCTGCCGAGCCGTGCTGGGTGCCAGCGCGCTGCCAGGCAATCAGGACCAGATGAGGAGCTCGGTTCCCTCCTACGCTTCTGTCCCCTGAAAGTTTGCAGTACTACAAGCTGAGGTGGAAACATTTGCTACACAAAGGCTGTGCACTCTGGGGAAGAAAACCTGTTCCAGGTGAAAACAGTCAGTTGGCTTTTGGAAAGCATCAAAAATTAAGTGGATGGAAGACTGGAGCTAGAACAGGCAGGTTATCGTAGAAATGTCTTGTTGGCAGAAACCTGTACTTTCAGCTAACAATGAATTCTTCTAAAAAATTTCTTTCACAATTTTTCTTCAGGAAATATGATATTTTTGGTTTTCCATGGGGAAATATAAAATTCTTTTAAAGGTTTAGCTGCATACTTGGGTAAAATGTTGACTTTGTTGTAAAGCAATTTTATTAAGTAAATGGTTTGGGTTGAAAAAATCCAAAGGAGAACAATTTTGAAACTGCCACTACGTTCCATGGGATTCCTCAAAACACACATAAACACAAACACACCCTTTTGTTCCCTGTGTGGCAAAATGTGGACAAAGAGTTCCCACTTGGATTAATAGGAGCTGTATGTCTAAAACTTCTGTGTTGCTAGGCCTTTCTTTTGCTGTATAGGGACAGTCTTCCTAGAAGGAAAATAATACTCAGACTGTTGAGAAACCCACAGAAGCTGCCTCTGCGTGTGAAGGCAAAGTCACAGACTTGGTAGAAAGCAGCATAAATGTCATAGTATTAATCTTTGTAAGCGGAGAACCTTATAAGGTTTTGACCAGGAAACAGCAGTGCTATTTTCCCATATCTTCCTCTTATGTTCACTTTGCTTTCTTTCAATGCAATTCCCGTCAGGGTTTCTTTATCTTGGGAACTGAGGGTGAAGCTCTCCAGGAGACGAGAACAAATGAGGTTGGAGAACCCCAGTCTCAGTCACAGGGAGTTTGGGTGACACTGCTTGTGCTCTGCATTTTTTGGCTGTGTAGGGGTAAGGAGGAGGTGAAGTGGGTTGCAAACTTTGGATTTGAGCCTACCCAAATTTCAGACTTTTTGGATTTTATTCTTTATTCATCTCTGAAAAGCCACCCTGCTCAGATTCTGTTCTGGGCTTTCTCAGTTTCAAGACCTCAGTTCATTTAAGCCATGAAAGTTAGTGCTTGGACACTATTTTGCCTTAAAGGGGTAATAAAAAATCTCAGGTATTTTTTCCTTTTTGAGATGAGCAGCTAAAAACAGAAATTACAGAATTTAGGATGGCTGTTTTGTTGTGGTTTTTTTTTTTTTCCTTCTCAGGGCTGGAGGTCACCATGACTAACCTAAAAGGTATTCCCAGGCCTTGATACTGTTTTGCAAACTATTCTATATTAAATATCATCCTTCTAGTGAAAGCTGTCAAAACACTTTCATCTAACCCTCACCAGTAGAAAAATCTTAGTGATGCCACATAACAAACATTATACAAATAACTGTCAGGGTTCATTAAATCTCCTTTGAAAAAAAGTATTTTCTCCTGTGCTTTGAGTATTTTAATTTTTCAAGGTGTCATTTCTAAGCACTCCAGTGCTGATTTGCTTCTGGTACTTTTAGATCTCATTTTCATTAATTTTAAAGGAAGCTTTTAAAAGCAGAATACTAGAGAGTATTTTCCTATCCCTCTTTATATTGTCTTTATGCCATTTCAGTGACACAAAAAGGACTGGCTATTGCTTCAGATAGAGCAGCTGCAGATGTTTACATGTCCATTTAAAAAAGCCTTGTGTCCATGCTTGGGGCAGAAGTGGCTGGAAAATGAGTACAGAAGCTTTAGGCAGCCCTAAATTATATCCAGGCTGCTTCAGTACCAGCAAACTACATCGGTGTCTGAAGCAGCTTGCCCATCTGCATCATTCATCAGCAACATAAAATCAGTCCAGCTCAGGGATGCTCTGGTTCATGAAATAATTTAGATTCCAAATTAATTAATCTGGATTATTTATTTATTATAACACTTGGAAACTCTACTTTGAGAGGGCTGGACAACACATACAGGCAAAAGACTGTCCTATCCCAGAGACAGGTCCCAGACAGCAGGTGAATAAAGACAGAAAAGCGCTAGGAAAAATCGAGACCATATTGGTCTGCAGCGTCAACAGGTAGCAATTGCAATTTCTTGTTTAATGTCATAGCTTCTGTAAGGGCAGAACTAAATAGATTGCTATTTCATACACATTCACACATCTAAATATTGAAGCTATGTGGGGGAAAAGCTTCTGCTCTCAATTCAAGTCGTGTTCAGATGCTGAATGTGCTAATGTAGCAAATGAAGGTGTGATTATAGCACTGCTGAAGAGCGCTCCAGGATGGGGAACGCCTGCTAGGAGGGCTGGGGTAGAGATTTCCCTGCTGGTTTGCTGGCACGTGCCAGGGCTGCGGGTCATCCCTTTGCATCCTCACAGAGGCTCAGGGCTGGAGGTCACCATGACTAACCTAAAAGGTATTCCCAGGCCTTGATACTGTTTTGCAAACTATTCTATATTAAATATCATCCTTCTAGTGAAAGCTGTCAAAACACTTTCATCTAACCCTCACCAGTAGAAAAATCTTAGTGATGCCACATAACAAACATTATACAAATAACTGTCAGGGTTCATTAAATCTCCTTTGAAAAAAAGTATTTTCTCCTGTGCTTTGAGTATTTTAATTTTTCAAGGTGTCATTTCTAAGCACTCCAGTGCTGATTTGCTTCTGGTACTTTTAGATCTCATTTTCATTAATTTTAAAGGAAGCTTTTAAAAGCAGAATACTAGAGAGTATTTTCCTATCCCTCTTTATATTGTCTTTATGCCATTTCAGTGACACAAAAAGGACTGGCTATTGCTTCAGATAGAGCAGCTGCAGATGTTTACATGTCCATTTAAAAAAGCCTTGTGTCCATGCTTGGGGCAGAAGTGGCTGGAAAATGAGTACAGAAGCTTTAGGCAGCCCTAAATTATATCCAGGCTGCTTCAGTACCAGCAAACTACATCGGTGTCTGAAGCAGCTTGCCCATCTGCATCATTCATCAGCAACATAAAATCAGTCCAGCTCAGGGATGCTCTGGTTCATGAAATAATTTAGATTCCAAATTAATTAATCTGGATTATTTATTTATTATAACACTTGGAAACTCTACTTTGAGAGGGCTGGACAACACATACAGGCAAAAGACTGTCCTATCCCAGAGACAGGTCCCAGACAGCAGGTGAATAAAGACAGAAAAGCGCTAGGAAAAATCGAGACCATATTGGTCTGCAGCGTCAACAGGTAGCAATTGCAATTTCTTGTTTAATGTCATAGCTTCTGTAAGGGCAGAACTAAATAGATTGCTATTTCATACACATTCACACATCTAAATATTGAAGCTATGTGGGGGAAAAGCTTCTGCTCTCAATTCAAGTCGTGTTCAGATGCTGAATGTGCTAATGTAGCAAATGAAGGTGTGATTATAGCACTGCTGAAGAGCGCTCCAGGATGGGGAACGCCTGCTAGGAGGGCTGGGGTAGAGATTTCCCTGCTGGTTTGCTGGCACGTGCCAGGGCTGCGGGTCATCCCTTTGCATCCTCACAGAGGCAGCTGCTTGGCACAGTCCCTCTGTCACTGCCTGGGTAGTTATTACCTTTCTCTACCATTTCTGTTGTGCTAGGGAAGCTAGGAACAAAGCCAGCAGCACTTCAGATGTAATTAACCCTGGCCCCGCAGAGCTGGTGGCTGTGGGGCAGCCACTGCTCACCACGGGCTCCTGGCCCCTCACCTGCAGGTCGGGGCTTTCTTTTCCTTGATAAGATAAGGACCTTGCTGGACTTTGACTGCACTGACATTTGCTCCGAGAACAGATGAAAAAAAAATGACACAGAAAGTTCCCAGAGATCTAAAAGCAGAAACATGTGTTGGAATATGAGTACAGGCTTTTTCTTCTTAACTAAATTGAGCAGTAGGAGATAGGAGTTTGGGTGACCCCTTCCTCACAGTGGGTGTTACGCAGACTCAGGCTTTAAGCACTTCCTTAAGGACTGTCAGGAGACTGGGATATAATTCAGTCAAAGAGGGCAGCACAAGCAACAATGTCAAGGGAAGGATTTTATGTTTCAATTTAAGTGAATCCATTTGTTTTCTTTCTAATGGGAACAGCACTGTGACTCTGCAAGAGTTAGAAATGAGCTCAGCAACTGGAAACTGAAAAGCAGAAATCCTATTGCTCCTGGGGCTGAGGTTTGTGCGTCGCTGTTGTGGTGGTTATTTCGGGGATCCAGGGGACGGCTCTGATGAGCCCTGCCTTGTTGTCACCATACCTGTGAAGATCACTGTGAACCCATCATCCATAGATTGCCCGTCCCTAAAAAGGGTATGATACTGTTTGTTGTAACGTTTGAGATTTCTTGAAAAAATGGGGCTTATAAAGATCTACACATATTGTTAGAACGGAGTGTAGAGACACTTCCATGCTATGTCCTTTGCATGGGAAACTTTCTGCTGGTGGCAATGTGAAGTAAGGTGAGAGGCAAGTGTTGGGAGAGCTGGTGGGAGCCACATCTTCACTTGGTGCAGCTGGCCAAAGCTGGGCTGGTCCACAGCTCCATCACCTCTCCTGGCATGTGTTCACAGGCTTGGTACCAACTGGAGCTTTAATAGCTGCTCGTGTCCACCTAGAAACTTTACAGCTAAACCTCACGGAAAAAGGGGCCTCCACAGACAAAAGGGTCTCCAAAGCTCCAGGTTTAATCTGGAGTAATTCAAGGAGCCCTGGTTTCACGTGACAGTTTATATGCTACTAGATTTTTCTCTTTTCCTCTCTACACATTTCTGGAGTTCTGCATTTTAGAAAGAGTGATGCTCCCTTTATTCTAAGACATATACAGTTTCATTGTTTTCCTCTTCAGTCTCTGTATCCTGTGGTGGCAAAACTTGGAGAGCCAGCAAACTGAGCTGGGAGAGTTTTCCAGAGTAGTGTCGAGTGGATTATTTATGTCCAATACAAAAATAACTGGTTTTCTAAGTATCCATCTTGTGGGGCACTCTTAGCTCAGTGTAACATTTTCATCATGAATAACCAATTAAAAAACTCATCTTGCAAAGCTGTGCTAAAACACCCATTTGGGGAAACTGCAGGCACTAGCACTGTAGTGGATCTGCTGGCAGAATACACCCCAAAAACGGACTTAACAATGTGTTTCACAAAGTCATATATTTTTGCATATTCTAAAAGTCATATAATTTATTATCTGGACAGTTTTGATTAATTTGACTCCAAACTCCTAGCTGAGGTGCCAGTGCAAATGCTATTTCACATTTGTCCTGACTTTCTCAAAATAAAGCTGTCTAGAGTCGTGTCCGGGGCCCCAGATGTGTTGGCCCTGCTGCAGCCCTCCGACCACGTGAGGACGGAGCGAATGTGACCTTTCTCAAGTCCTTCGATGTGAATCTGTGGGACAGGAAAGTCCCTCCCCGTATAAGTGAAGGGATTGGATTCGACACCTGCCCACTGGAGTACAGGCTCTTGTGAACCGGCAGAGAGCATTTCCAGTTTGCTTTGAAGAGCCTAATGTACTTCAGCTGTTCAACGCCTAGAAAAGTCAGGCCGTTTCTTTTGGTGCTTGCAAAGATGTCGGTTTTTAAGGTCAAAAACCGGCATGGATTTCAGTAAGGAAGATTTTCTTAAAAACTATACGGGCCATGAATGTATGATTTAATTCAAAACCCAAAGACTAGAAGTACAGGGCAATTGGATCAGGTTCTCTTTTGACAGATACTTGGCCTTTACAGGTCCTTCTGCTCGTCCTACCCCTGCTATGGAGGCCAGAGGTGCACCAGTGGCAACTTTGGGAGTGTAGCACTGATCCCCTCAGGACCCCACATGGAATGGGCTGTGGGTCATGTTGGTCCCTTACCCCAACACCTCACCAGGACTCACTCACGTGCACATCTGCACAGAATCCACTGGGCAAAGCCTTGCTTCCAAAAAGCCCTGAAAAGCCTCTTTTTCTGCGTAAATTTGTAATTCCTGTTATTGAGAGACCCAGGAGTTTAAATAAATCCCAGAATCACATGGAGTCTTCCAGTCAACACATTTTTGGTTTTCCTTTTTAAAACATTCTTAAAAACATTCTGCAGTCAGCTGTGTGGCAGCCAACAGCCATTGCTTCCTTCCACATCAGAACATGTAGGAGCATCTATTTTAGTTGGGAGAAAACAAAAAATCACACTAACTTGATTTTCCCTTTGATCCCTCATATTTCCTACATGCTTTCCTCTCTGTTTATAGCATCTGACATAATTCCTTTGGTCAGATTTTATGCCTGAAGTCATTTAGGCCAATTTTAGCTTCTTTTTTTTTCAGGGCTTTGACGTCTCAAGCAACTTAATCTAGGTCAGTAAAGTACCTGCTGTTGAAAGGAATTTTCTTGAGTAATGTTTTGATGTCAGAAGGGCCGTCCTCGGCATGTGCAGGTCGGAGGTCACCAAGCGCGTACAGTACGGAAAGGGCAAGCCACTACTTGTTAAATATTGGTCAAAAAGCAGTCTGCACTGATATATATACATATTTGGGATCCTTTTAAATGAAGGGCTTTGTGATTTTTAAATGGCTGAAGTGATGTAGTGTAAAAATTCCAGCAATGTTTTCTTTGGGGAAGAATGTGGATACGAAATGCTTGGGTTCAGGTTCACACTGCAGAAGTAGCAATTACACCGGTTTCAAATAATTCCCAAACCAAATCTAATTGCTGAGTTTACAACTGTGTGAGCCCAGTGAGCTCATTCGTGAGAAGAACCACAGGATTTGGCCTGTGGATTACAATGAACCGTTGGTAGCTTGTAGCAGGAACAAACCCCTTGTAGTTAATATTGTCACTGCTGACTTTTGCATTAAATTAATAGTTTCCAGTTTCTGCTTTTTAATTACTTTAAGGTGCATATTTGAGGACCCTTATCATAATCCTTAAAATCTAGACCATTCCCAGCTACCAAGGGTGGCAAAGTAATTCTCTGTTCTGGCTTTTCATGGCTGTGTCTCTTGCAAATGCCTAACGAAGGCACCGGGGCTGGGTAATTAGCTCTGCAGCCGAGGCAGAAATACCAGCTGCTGTGACTGGGAGAAAGCTGAAGAAAATTACAAGATGTTGCATAAGCACCAGAAGTAACAAAGGTTATTTTTCTGGGTTCACATTTCATGATTGATTTAACTTTGTATCTGAACAGGGGAAGCTCCAGGTGAAGCTTTTCCTGTTGTTGGGTTCAGGCATTTGCAGGGACCTCTCTCCTCCACCTACCCACCTGTTTTCACAAAAACTGAAGGAATTTAAATGACTATTTATCTGACCTTCTGTCAGATTTGATTAAGAAGGGTTCAAACGTAACTGAGGTGGGTCACAGGTATAAAGGCAAAAACTTGGCAAAATGTACAATTGCTCTTCATTTCCAAATGACAAAAATAAAGAGGTTGCCCAGTCTTTTCCCTAAATTTTTAAAAAAAATACTGTGAATGACATTTATCTGTTTCTTCAGTCATTTGAAAAGAAGAAGCACATGCCAATATTTCAGCACTGGTTTAGAACATCCCCTGAAAAATCTAATTTGAATGACATTACTGGAAACTAAAGTGATTGTGTATGTGCTTATTTAGCTCATCACTGAGTAGTCTATCAGCAGTACACTAACAAGTAGTGATATTTTTGCCCTTTTAAATTTACTTGCCTTAATTTGTTACATTTGGTTAGCTGGTTTCTAGTGGATTAAAGTATGACACAATGGTTCTCAAATTATGCTCTGCGGAGCATTTTTTGGTGGGCTTGATCGAACCCATGGTCATGAGATGCTGTTTTCCCTCATTTCCAGTTGAGAAGTTGTATTATGAGACTCTAAAAATATATTCACATGTTTTCATTAAATTGTTTCTCCATGGTAGCAATTGTTATAGTTGCTGTGTTCATGTCTTTGATCGCTATTGGGAGGAGTGGTGGCTTTTGTGATTGGAAATGGATGAAGAACGGAGCCAATCCAAATATGTGTTTGCATGAGGGATGTATTTTTTGTGGGGGAGAGAGAAATCTATTTACGTGTGTATTAGGGGGAAAACGCCTCACAAATTGTTTTTGCATTTTCTTCCTTCTGTGAACTTCTAAATTAGAAATATTTACTTAATTCTTTTATTTTAAACATATGAAAATCAAAGATGTGGAATTTATCTCTGAGAAGATCTGACATGTATGCATAAAATGTTTTGGTAGGCAAAGAATAACTTAATTGTGACTGTTGCATTTTAGCAAAGATGTCTTTTACTCAAACATTTCTTCAGGCATCTGAGTTTTATAGGAGGTGGCCAAAACAAAGTTTTGAACACCCAGAGTAAAACACCTTTCCCTCTGCTTGCTCAGCTTTCCTCTTTTAAGAAATGAGATTATGAGAGGTCACCGTTCAGTGAGTTCTCAGTTGCCATTGTCTTTCAAGCTAGACAGGAACAAAAATCTAATAAAAGAAACTGAGAAAAATGTACATTAAATCAATATATATTTATATAAATACAGAAATGTTTTGTATCATGACTTAAAATAATGAAAAAGAATGAAATAGCTGATTTTTTCTTTCCCACTGCCTCATTCAGAGTTCAATTTTAAGATAAAAATTTGATCCTGAAGTTGTCTCAAAAGTGCTCTTTTAACTAGGACTAGCCAAAACCTGATTTCCCTACCCTGAAACTTTTCTCAGATATATTTAAAAAATCCCCACTCCAAATAGCCTGAAAAATTCAAACTGTGTCCCCCAGAATGACGTAGCTGAGAACAGAGCATAAACTCATAAAATAGAAGCAAACCGAAATATCTTCATACATAGATGTTTTAAATCGAGTCATTTTTAATAGTATAGTTCAATTAAATACATAAATGAGAAAGAAATAAATTTTGAATTTGAAACAGAGATTTTTCATTTTACACTAAGTGCAAGAACTCCCCACTTACAGCTTTACATTGCATTTTTAATGTTTGTTGGTGTTTCCAGGAGATGGTCACCTGAGCTGAAATCTTTGCCAATCAAGCAAAAAGCAGAATTCTCTAGGATTTATTTCTTAGTCTTGTTCTTTTTTGGGGGTTAAAAGTGAACCTTCCTCCTCCTTACGGCTATAACTGTTACAGTCCTCACGAAGAGAAATCTATTTGAAAGTGGCTGAATAAAGTCAAGAAGGTAAATTAGAATCATCTGCTTTCCAAAGCCTTTCTTGTCTCCATAAAACAATGCCCTCTCCTGCCTCCCAGGCTGTGACTAATTCTCTAACAGTCCTTTCATTCCAAGTACAACTCTCATGTAGGCTGACCATATTTTAATTAACAAATGCAGTGAAGATTGGCTTTACAGGATTTTTTTCCCCTCTTCAGTGGCGGTAAATGAACAAGGGACAGAATTGGAGAATACTAGACTCAATGTAGATGTTGAAGGATGGTCAGAGGTATTTTTTACTGCTGTGTGATTTTGACGTAGCTGTGAGTCATGGCATGCGTACAGTTAATTGGGGTTCATAATGAGGAATGTGTAGTACCAGCATACACATCCTCTGTCCGGAAGCATATGAGGACGTTCCTTAGAAAACCATCATGTCCCTGCTTTGGTGAGAAGCAAGATGTTGGGACTAGCTCCAGAAGGCTGTAAATGGAGGGTTTGGGGTCTGTCACAGCCTTCGCTTTGGAGGCCACAGGACCAGGAGTGTCCCCAGAGGGCTGCAGATCTGCCCTGGGAGTGACACAGAAAAAATGAGTCTACAGCTCAAAATCAAATGGATTTCTAGCTGGCTGGAACAGCCTGGTCAGAGGAAAGGGTTAAAAGGAGGACAGTGTGGTCAAACCTTCAAAGAACCTATGTCATTTAAATCCTTGTCATGAAAAGCTTGATATCTTTGCTGCATAGTTTAATGGTGAGCTCCACTTTGATGTTTGACAGCACTAATCTCCCTTTGGAAGTGCACATCAGGCACCGTCAGACATTCTCCCAGACAGTTTTAGAGGGAAACTGGCTCTTATGACAATCAACTGATTGGTGAAAGGGAAGTAACATTTATTTGAAAGAAATGAGGCATGTTGGCCACCTCATATTCTCACAGATTTGACACCTCTTTAGGCTAATTTAGCCCAAAGTAAATGAACCTGCTTTTCTAGTGACTCCACTTGCATCCAAAAGACTTGTTCTTCCAATTTGCCTTCCTGAAAATTAGGGAATCCCTTGAATCATTGGTGGTCATGAAGACTATGTCATCCATCTGACATCCTTTACCATGAAAAATCACAAGCCAATTGTAAATTGAGCTACAGGAATAAATTCACAGTACCTCTTTTGATTTCAGCAGCTACCTAAAATTGTGTCAGAAGGAGAAGGACCAAAAAACCTTCATCCTTTTTTTTTTTGCAATTATTTTTTAACCACCTTCTTTTTGATAGGAGATCTTATGAATTTGAGACCCCTCTGGCCAACCCAAGTGCCACAGGGTCATGCAGTGCTTGATAGCTTGATTGCAGGGCAACTTTATAGGAAACTAGAAGAAAAACCCTAGTTTTTTTCTTCTTTTCGGACACCAGTGGCTGGTGCAACACTGAGCAGACATAGTAAGGAATCTCTGTTTCGCAGAAGTTTTGCTGGTTACCATGGTGCAGGTGGAGCTGGCTGGGGGTCCACCATCCCAACCGCTGCTGCAAGCAACAAACCCATCAGTGGGGAGGTTGTTATGGCAAAGGATGGTGCCAGGGGGGGTGACCACGGGTGCGTGTGGCACGCTCGGTGTGCTCACAGCTTTTTAGCAGTGGCACAAAACAATGGGAATCTGCTGACCTGACGTGTCAGTAATGCGAAATCCCTGTTGCTAAATGCTGCCTAATAGCTGGGGTAATAAAAAGCCAAGTGCAGATCGCACGGGGAGTTCCGTGCCGACAGGAGCCTCCCGAAGCCAGAAGTGCCTCGGAGTGGGCAAAGTGAGCAGCCAGGCTGGGCATTTGGTTTCCTCTCAGAGCTGGTTGTCTCCTGCTGTTGCTTGGGCCAGCAATCCTCTGACCACTATCTGAAGCGGTGTCCCGTGTGCTTGGAGTCACTGTGGCCAGCCCAGACTTCTTTCTCCCACTCCCTTTAAAAAATCTGTGACTTTTCTTGAGCTGATGGTTGCTGGGCTGTGAGACTCCACACACTTTTGTAAGGACACAGAGCTGCTTCTGCAGCCACATCTGGTCTCTGAAACCAGGGCTCCTTCGCAGTAACTCCCTCATTGTTTCCCTGTCGGCCGTCAGGGACAGAGCTGGGAACAATGGGTGTGATGGAACGGCATTTCAGGAAAACATAGATCCTGTTTATGGAGGAAAAAAGCACATTTTTTCTGCGTGAAAAACTTAGATGGTTGAAGCTGCAACCTGAATTCAAATGACTTTAAAAGACTATGGAAATTTAAAAGGCATTTCAATCAACTCAGGCTAATTCCTCTGATCTTCAATTGAAAGTGCCTGGTTTAGTTCCTGTGAACAGGATCCAAGATCTCTTGTATGAAGAAAAGGTCTTGGGGGGATGAAAGGGGGATGATGATTATATTTTCATATAACCTTATATCATTAGAAATCCCCATAAAGACAATTATTCCAGTAGTAATGACATTTGCATGTAAGCAGTGACCCTACAGTACTTTTACTTATAGTCACTCCTTGATTCTACTCGGGCTGATTCTTGTTTGTTAGCTCAGGAATGTCAAAGATGAGAGAATAAACCTGCATGTGTCTCCCACTCCCCCATACACAATGTTTTCTTGTTCCCGAGCAAACCTCTCAAGCTTTGTGTTCGTTTGTTTGTTTTCATTAGCTATTTGCTCTTGTATCTCTTAGTGCCTTAAAACTATGCAGGCTAAAGGTCTAAATACTCCGCATGGTTTAAGCATCCTTAAGTTGCTGGTTGTTTTATTGCAGCTTCAGTTGTGAGAGCATTACAGGAGTAAACTTGTTGGCAGCCCATGGAACTTGTGAGGCTGTACCTTGCAATCTCAGCCCTGCTATTGGCTTGTGCAAACCCAAATGGCTTCTTCAGTAACATTTCTGACAAGCCAAATCACTGACACAAACGTAGTTGATACTCTTCGAATTTAACATCTTGTCCCTTGGACATAGTGCCTGAGGCTTAAAACACAAACAAATCAACCCTTCATAATGAGATGCTTATGATTTATGTGCTAAATCCTTCTTTTCCTTGGCTTTGACAAACATCAACAAACATCTCGGCAATAAAGTGCAAGAGATTACATGTTATATATATGGGCGACAAGTATCTAATGCAGGAGAGGGAGGGACAATATCTGCTCTGATGAAAGCAGAACACTGAGCATTATGCCATTAGTCATGTGAAATGCACCCATCACCAGCCTCATGGTCAGTGTTAATGCTGATGCTCAGGGGTGTCTTGTCAGGGCTTGGAAAGCTCAACCCTCAATGGATGGGTCAATGGGTGGGCAGATGTTATACCTTCACTGGGCCGCCTTCTAAGAGACGATCTGCTCATTTCAGTACTTCTTTGCTACCCACTTCCCTTGTTCCCAGCCGTTCATGACTCAGGCAGATAAAATATTGGTTGAAAAGGGGGAAAAAAACAGTTAATTGAAAATAATGTCATATTTTTACATTCTGTGATTGTCTCTGGTTGGCCAGTAATTGCTGTTTATTTTAGTGTCTATGTATATGTTTAGAATGATTTTTTTTTTCACAAGTAGGACATCACTTACACTTAAGTTGCTTGTCTTACTTTTCAGACCAATAAAACTCCCACAGATGAAAGCTTGTCTCACGTAAAAGAACTGTTGAAAAAGTGTTTCTATGGACATAAAATCTGACATGATGATAACCTGAAACTGCTCACTCCCCAAGGATGACAAAACTCCAGCAACTTCAAAGCAAAGAAAGAATTGCCAGAGGGGAAATTGTAATTAAAATTAGATAACATGTATGAAAAGCATCCAATTTGTAGTCTATAAAAGCGTTTTAGAACCACAGTTCTTCACCCCAGGACCATAGCTGTAATAATTATCTCAAGACTTTCACAGTGGAATCAAAACATGTTAATTTGTTAATGAGTCAGTATGTAGCAGTAAGGAAAAGACTCTAACAAGGGAATACAAACATAAAGGCTGTATTTCTATTTTTAAGCAAATGCACTAAGTCAAGTCAAAGCTTTGGTTCCTGTGAAAGTTCCCCAGCCCTTCCTGAGAAAGTGGTTTTGAACAGAGTGAGTTGGCCTTTTTCACACTTGTGCTTAGCCAAAAGGCCAAGAAGTGCGTCACTGAGCCTTTCAGACAGCGTGGTTTCATCTCCAGATGTTTCTGTAGGAACTACAGAAGGAAAATTCTTCTGTAATACCTGTGCCTGGGAGGGGAGCAGTGATCGCCCCAAACACCTCCCCTCCCAGCTGGGATCCCCTCTGCCGTCTCTGATCCCCACCACCACACAACTTTCAAATGATAAAGTATGTGAAAAAGCAAAGTACCCTTTTTGGAGGGTCCTCCGAGGTGTGTAATGGCCTTGCTCATCTTAACTACCCGCCTGGAGTGGGGAGGCAGTTGCTGGACATTGAGCACTTCTGGCCTGAGAATCTGTGAGATCTCAAAAGGCAAAGAGCAATCTTTAACCCAGATTTCTGCTTGTTTCCCCACTTCCCAGCAGAGTTTTTCATCCACCCTCTGGTTTGCAGCAGCTAATCCATAAATCTGGCTCTTCTCCAGAGCGACTGTACTGCTAGTGGCAGCTCCCCCAGCAGGGCAGAGGTGGAGGCTTCCCTGTTACTCTGCCAACACAGAACAGCAAAAATAGTACTTCCGGCTAATTATTAATCCTCCCTTCAGATTAGGGGAGGATTAAGGACTTCTTTCAGAGTTTGGGTTGTTGTGGGGTTGGAGGGCAGAGGTGCGATGGGGAGAGATAGGCAATGGAAAGAAAAGCACAGAGAGAAACAGGAAAAGGAAGGAGAAAGGGGGCAGGAGAGATGGGAGGATGAAGAGGTGGAAGCAAGGAAAGGAAAAACTGCATACGAGGAGGAAAAGTAAGGTAGTGGAGAAGTCAGAAAATACATTGTATTTGCTTGTACGGATTGGTACTTCGTAATACAAAAGAACTTCAGGTTAAATAAATAATTTATTTATTTCTCCATTCCGCTACAGGAGTCATGTTTAATGTAAGAAGAGTTTAAGGCCTTATTGTCCTTTTAAGGACAATATTGATACTATCAAGTAGTGCAGAAGTCAGGGAAATTTTAAGGCCAAAATAGCCCTTTCCATCGCCTGGCTGATGAGTGGTCCATCACTAGATCTGGGAAGACCTGCTAGAATTTCCATAAGGAGAATGTCTCCTCATCTGTTGTGTTACCTACAGCGTCGGTAGCCCCAAAGAAACCCTGTGGTGTGATGGCAGGTTGGTTTACGTGGAAATTAGGGACTCTGGGAGAACAAACTGATCAGATGCCCAATAGCAGCTGAGTCTCTTTCATACCATTTGTTGCCACATCCTTTCTCTTTTCTATAGTCAATAGAATTTCGGATCCAAAGGTGTATCCAAAGCTACCTGCATCACACTCATCTTTGCTCTTTCCAGATTTGTCCTTTAGATCAAATCCTCTTTGCTGCTGTGTCCTCTTTCAGCAGCTTGTCATTTTGGTTTCTGAATGAGCTGCAGAGAACAATATATAGCATTCACACACACAAGTGTGTACTATATCATTGCAAGTGACAGCAGTACAGGTACCTACCATAATCACCTCTCTTCACTTCCTTATCTTTGGTGACTTCACAATATAATAATAATCAGGAGGACTAGATTTGATCAAATAGGGAGGAGATAAGTGTTTTCTCTGCCTTCCTCCACATGACACAGTAATCCAGTGTGTTGTACCTGGCAGTGGGGAAAAGGTGTACATCTTAAATGCTCTTACACATTGGCCTATGCTTGCAAGCGTTTATAACGATAACATATTCATTATATCATTTTTGCTTAAGGCAAAAATATTCGGGTGATCTGATTTAAATGCATGGCGTTATCTCATGTTGGTCTCTATTTATGGGAGCAGTGACTCCAGGTGCTGCTATTATTAGCACCGTTACGAATGCTATTTGTGCTTTGTTGCAACACTTTTCATTTAATCTAACATCCCAAGGCACTTTACGAAAAAAGTTGTTCCATATCAGTAGTGCCAGCTCTAAGTAAATATGCTTCCAGCCAGGGATCTACCTTTACCTGGGAACTGCAGGCTGCTGGTGACTGCATGGGCCCAGAATTCAGCAGATCTGGATTCCATTTTCAGTTTTTATAAAGGGCTTTTGTGTCAGAGGAAAGGTTGTCCAAGGGTTAAAACCTTTTGGAGAATAGAGAGACGGTGAAACGAAGGAGTCAACTGCCAGGTTCTTTACCTTTCTGAATCTTTTTATACAAGGAAGATGCTTGGTGCCTTCCATTGAGCTCCCCTCCATGTTGTCAGGCTGTGAGTAATTCCGGCCAGAATCAGGAGACTGAGGTGGAACACAAGAGCTTTTCCAACTCCCTGATGGATGCACAGCCCCAGCACAGCGACCATTGGTCATCAGGCAGCCCAAAGTGGACCAGGAGAATTCCTGGAGCCCCTGAGACATGGGCAGGTCTGGGCTGGTGAGTTCCTGTTCTCTCTGGGACACCATGGATGGCTGGATCCCAGCTCCACACCACACCTTGACCTGAATGTCCATGCATCCTGCTTTGCAAATAAAGGAAATACAGACACGCATTCTAGATTGGAGGTCCAGGTGGGAGACCATCTTTAATGGAAAGAACAGAATCATATCTGTGTGTTGAGTTGTTATGGATTTACTCACACAGCACGATGGAAGACCGAAACAGGGACTTTTCAAGGCTTCTGCCTTCTGGAGGATTTTTGTCTATCAAGTCCCTCCTCAGTGACACACACCAGCCAGCATGATTTTGATGCACAAGGAAAAGGCCATGCAGCACCACTGTCAATGCATAAATTGGTGACGAACTATGAGAACAGAGGGCATCAAGTGAGTCTACCACACAGTAAATGCCATGGATAAATAGCATCAATTATAACAGTGTGTGCCAGAAATGGAACTATCCTTGTGAAGACTTTCCTTCAGGAAGAAGGGACAGCAATGCATACCTGCTTCAAAGAGGGTGATTAAATGCCTAACCAGGGACAAATACCTCTCTTTCGTTTATTATTTATGCATTTCATTTATTATTATTCATTTATTATTTTCATTCTGCTGTGGCCTGGAAAGAGGTATTCCACTGGGCTTTATTATCAGCCTTCCTGCTGCTCTGCATAAAATGTGGAGGGTCATAACAATCCCCTGAATCATTCACTCAGCAGCATTGTTTGGGTTTGGTTTAGGATGTTTCTCAAATTCAAGTTGAGGCTGGTTTGATGTTTCGCTCTTCAAAGTTATTCACCACCCAGCCCTTTTGTGGCTCCATTAAGTTCAGAAGTTGGCGCTGGATCCATGTGCTGTATCTGAGCTTTCACAATAGCAGCCAAACAAATTAATCTTTTCCAAAGATGCAACGTGGAAGACTATTGCGCCTTCTATTTTTATGGCAGTGTTTTTGCTTTATTTCACACTCAGACTCTCAGCTTCATTCTGGGCCGTTTCCTTGCCTTGAATACTGAATAACTCCTTACATGCTGAAGTTACAGTACATCCTAACTGTAGTTCTGTAAACCAGGGCAATGTGCCAGCCTAGGATTTTCTGTGAGCAAATCTAAACTGACCTGCAGTCTTACCAACATTCTACATTCATGGTACCTTTCATTTGAAGGTCAGACTGTAGGTTCCTAAACTTTTAATTAAAAGAATAGCAATAGGAACATGGAGCTGTCTCATGTCCCAGACCATCGGTGTCAGCTGATCTGTGTCACACAGCGTAAATAATTGGACCCTTGGAATTAGAGAGCAGCGATAAACAGCACTGAGCTCTTTTATGGTGTCCATTTGAGAAGGCTCATTAACCACACAAACTTTCCCAGCCGAACAAAAAGGTAAATGCCATTATACCTTCTTTACACCTAGTTATATAGCCGAGCTACATGCAAATCCGAGGATTCCTTCCTCTGGGCTTTCCCCACTGTAATCGTAGCAGACGCTATATCTAAACACGAAACACAGACCCGGAATTCAGTCCCACCTCACAGTAACATTTCTTCCCTCACAAGCTGGAGCTGGCTCTGGCCTCAGCCAATTCCTGCACAAGTATTTACACAAGTACTTACATTCGTATTTGCAGTGAGCGTGCAGGAAAACACAAGTGTTGGGTGAATCTTTCTCATTCCGCTAAGCAAGAACAAAAAACTTTTCCCCTTTTCTTAGCCGTGGCAGGACTCCCAATTTAAAATTAGTTGCTAGCTGTATTTTGTAACTAGCACATGGTGCAGCTCAAGTCCACTGTTGGCTGAAGGCAAGATACTTCTGCAGTGGACTCCAAAGCCTTTTGCGTTACCCGTGGGCCACAACGGTACCTCAGGAGGAGCTAAAATAAGAAAGTCATTTTAATAGTTAGTTTGCTTGTGGCGTGGACAACATAGAGCACCACTGGTGGAAAGTCTGGCTCCCTGCTCCACATCAGATCATCCCTACATCAGGGACATCAGAAAGGAGGAGGTAGTGGAATGCCAGAGAAGGTCTGGCAGTACCCAGGGCTGCCCAGCAGGAGGGCTGCAGGAAATCTGTGCAGCTCTCCAGGTGGGCATCCCCCCAAAACAGCGCCAGGGTCTCCTGAACCCTTCTGCTCCAGAACCCGCAGCTCCCGGCAGTCTCAAGGGGCAGCTGGAGTCACTCTTCCTGATGACTCGAGCAGTGCAAACAGTGGGGGAATTTCTTCCCTTGTGAATCACCGAAAATGGAAAATAATCGTCTTAAATTAAAGATATAATCAGTCTGCAACTAGCACAACTTTGTCAGCACAAGAATAAGACATTCTCCTTAATCCTGTCCTTGCTGAAAGAAGTTTATTCAAGTATTTATCTAACCTTGTATTTAACCAGGAAATCCAGCTGAGCTAATCACTTTCTGCCAAAGAAGTATTTGGGCGCTCGTCTGCCATGACATCTTTGAGTGATTCTGTACACTGTGGGCATTCTTTTAATGGTTTAATCACACGCAGAAAGAGCCACACATTTTTCAATGAGGTTTCCTTAAGAAAATCAAAGAGCGTTGTCATCAGAGAAGACATAAGAAAATGTTGTGCGTTATTTGTAGAGGTGACACCTCAAGATGGGAGGCCAAGAGGTTCTGCCTCACGTGCTTTGTATGGACCTTTTCTTCTCCTGTCCAAGTTCACGCTTTTTCATTCTGCACTTTACATCTTTAACCTGCACCAGTGCTCTCTTCTACTGAGATTTCAAACAAGAGGCTCCTTTTCGTGTCATAAGAGTTTGATGGCTTGGTTACTTCTAGCAGTATCTCATCTCAGAAATACAGCAATGTGCTTTGCTGCAGATCTTCTTGTATATAGCAAGATACTCCTTGTGCACAAACACACAGGTGCTTCTACAGTCAGTTTGAGGTGAGCTTATGGGTAGAAAGACAGGAGAGAATGAAGAAGTTACACTTTTCACGGAGAGGAAGTTAGATGGATAATGGCAATCATGGGACTCTAGGTTTCTGGTTATTCTGGGTAGAGACTTGCACACAGAAGGTCTCAAGGATAGTTGCTGAGGGAACTGCCACCCCCAGGTCTGTAACACCAGAGAGGGCATCATGTGCCTCAGTTTCCCTGCAGGTAACAGGCTGGTGATTGAACCAACCTCATTCCAGGCCCATGGATGAACAGTGCGATGTATATCTGCTCCTGATGCTGGTGCGCTCTCCTACCACGGCAGTTCCAAGGGGAACAAAACCAACCCCAAGCACCACCTCATCCACCTCCGTCTGTGCAAGACTCACATGCTAAGATCAACAAAAAAGAAGAAAAAAAAAGAAGAAAAAGAAAAAAGGCAGACACTTGAGACTCATTCCCCTCCTTGTCCCTTGGAAGGATTATTCAACAATAATAATTGTCAAATAATTAGCTACCACCCCCCCCGCCTCCATTGTCCCCTTGAAATCACCGCCATGCTGAGTCATGCTGTGGTGAGGGCCTTGCAAGCTCTGGGTGTCCCCAACGTCCCAAGGCACTCTGGAAGGCGGCATCCGAGTGGGTCCACATGGACCTCCCCGGCCCAGCCCGGAGCCACCCGCCCAGGTAGACCCCTCCTGGGCGGCACGGAGCTGCCTGGGTTTCCCCCGGGACACGGGTGGGAGCTGACAGGCTTGCAGCAAGGCCTCCGCACCCCAGCACCTTCCAGGATCAGGCCTGGAGTTAGAAAGTCATGCGGACGTGGCCGCAGTCAAATATGAAACAGCTGAATATGCTGCAACTGGGCACATTGTCTTCAGATCAGGCCCTGGAAGAATTAAAACCAAGTGTGTGATCTGAGCATGCTGAAATGAACTCCAAATGAAATTAGAGTTAGCTCTCTCCTTAGCGGGGAGCACAGGATCAGATTGTTAGGTTTTAATAAAGTGTGGCCAGTATTTTAATAAAGTGTGGCTAGTATATTATCCAACATGCTTTTACAATTACTGCAGAAACAAGGACAGGAACTTCATTAACACTTTACAGGGGAAAGAAAGCTGTGCTACAGGCAAATGATATATTGCTATTGTGACTGTAGGTGTCCTGCGTTTAAGAAAACAAGGAAAAATCCTGGGGAAGGGAGTAATTACACTGTCAGCAAATGTGTTTGTGTTAGCAATGAACTGTTCCCTTCCAAGTCCCGCAGCCGCCGGGAGCCTGAATCGCAACACGGCGAATTTCTAGGACAGAAGGTGACTCCATAAACACAGCGAGAGCTGTAATGTGAGAGACAAAACTCCTGAAGGAAAAGGAAAAAAAAAGAAAGGGCAACAAAACCAGGCAGAATCATTTACAAAATGTGTTTTCCAGGCGGCTGCAGCAACCATGGGCAGGATTACACTCAGGGCTTTTAAAGCGGAGGTTAACTGCTTTGATAAAGCGCAGGTGAGGTGGATCTTGCGAGTTGCATGTCAGGCAGGATTAGCTCCTTGGCAAATTATCAAAGCCAACTGATAGCAAAACAAGTTGGGACTCTCCTACAGTGGCAGTTTAAAACTAGGTGTAACTTCACCTAAAACAAATGAATGCAGCGGGGGTGTAAGGGGACTACCTAACTAATTAACCCCTTCATTAACTCCCAGGGAGATTACAGGGCTTTGTAGAAATCAAGGAGGTCTGAAGAAACTTAAGATGGTGTTGGGTAAGTTAGAGTGAAATTCAGTTACCAGGAGAATTCTTTCTGTGTAGTTTGGGGGTTCAGTTTGGGGTGTCAGGAGGAAAAGAGGAGGAGGCTGTGAGGTGAAATGCTTCTTTGGGTCTTCAAGTGCCTGTTGCTGCTCAGCTCTGCACAGATTCCCACCTTGCAGGACCCAGCTCCCAGTAAAACACACACACTGGTCCTCAGAGCAGGGAAAGGCTGCTCTGCAGTTTGGAAAGAGTAGTTCTAAGTATCCGCTGAGGATGTAAAACCACCCATTGAATCACTCTACAGAGTTTTGAGACAAGATTTTGAAACTGTTTTGAATTAGAACAGCTGAGGCACTACAGGAGAAATCCACATATGAGGAATTATTAATTCCTCTAAATAGCCAATACAGAAGATATCTATAATGCCTGTAATGGCATAGTCAGTCATGCATGGGCTCAGAAATGCCGCTCTTTATTTTCAGCTGTCTTCTAACAGCTTTCTAATTTTGCGTCTTTGTCTCACTGTAGGAGGAAATACAAACAATTGTAGATACTCACAGGGAGCACATGTCTTCATCTGGCGCCCCAGCTACCCCAACAAGATCATGCAGTTTGGGGGAATTCAGAGAGTAACCAGTTCTGTAGCGATGCATATGGAAAAACCAGGCGTGCAAAACTGGATGTTGGGCTGAAAATGTGGCTTGTTAAGGGTAATGAACGAGACGGGAGGCAATTAAAAAGGAGAAAAGTGACAATCTGACAACATGCTCAATTAATGTAATCAGATTTCACATTCACTTCATAAGTAGTAAATCAAAGCATAAGTAGGAATGATATGAACTTTTTAATATTAAAAATTATTCCCATAATATGCAAAGTCAGGGAATACTAGTGAATTTCTATCTGTCTGTTGCCGATCATTAACTGATTTAGGATAGACCTTGTTGAGTAATTATGTTTAATAAGAGCTTGTCCATACAAGCTGCTATCAGATGTCATTTTATACAGTTTCAAGCCAGATATAATGGGTTAGATGCACATATTAACTTTCTGCAATACTGTACGGGCTTTTTATGGGAGAGGGGTGGGAAAATTCAAAACTGATTATTGTGTGGCTTCCTTTCAGACAGCTGTATTTGATCTAATTTGATTTATTGCTGCACATTTTGAATGAACAGAAATGTCTCGAGGGGAAAAAAGAGACTTGTTACAGTAAATGTTCACATTAATATATTTTCACCTGCTTGCTTGGTGGGCTCCATAGCTGGCTGTATTCATCACTGTTTGGGAGTCTTCTGTATTAAGAAAGCTACTCTTTATCTTTTTGCTCTCTCTCGTAGGGATGTAATGAGCTTCTTACCCTCATCAAGAGGTGATTGTGTAACTAATCCATGCTGGCATAACAACGGCTTCACCTAGATCACTAATATTGCTAAACATAAATGCAGGACAAAGGCAGATGTCTGGTTTTGTGAGTAAAGCCCAGCTGCAACTCATAGGCAATTTTTTCCAGGTGGTCCTAGAGGATAAATGTCTTGAACCTCAAAGAGAAGCGAGTATGGAGGTTACAAGTTCTGCTTCTTTTTACAGAAGTGTATAAAAGTTTGGGTGCTAATATTACTTGAAGGCAGAAAACTGCAAACAGTTTTCCTGATGGCTCAAGGGTGTCTGGGTCCCTAGTGTAACTCAGCTTTCTGTACTGCCACTGTCTTCCTTCAGCAGTGAGACATGGGGAGATCAACCAGGGCCTTTTCTATCACACTCTTTCTAAGAAAGGCATATATGCTTAAAACACACAAGAAAATGAATAAACAGCTGTGCATCTGTACCATCTACTCTGCACTGTGAGGACTCAAGGTTCTTCTGCAGTTTAAGCACAGAATTAGAAAATGAGCATTCTTTGGGCTGACTTCTGTCACTAACTTTCTGCACAGTGGTTGGAAAGGGCCATATCTTTGCAGTGAATGTGAAATATAAATCCTTGGTCTAGGAATGGTTTCTTTTGGGACTTTATTAGCACCTGCAGGCTGCTGGATTCTGTGAGTCAGGCCCATGTACAGCAGCACCACAATTTCAGGTGACTTATCTCTGCATCTGCAACTGTCTGTTATGCATCTATAAGGCCACATACTTTTTCTGATCTCAGCTGGGCAGCGGGTTGTGGGCACCAACTCTCAAGTGACTCACACCATTTACTATGTTGGGAACTACTATTGATTGGCTTCTGCCAATTGGCTTCTGCTCAATCTCCCCTTTAAACAGCATTGCTGATGGGCACTGCCTGGGAAACAGGGCAAATCACCTGAGTTCTCCCAAAAACCTGCAGAGGGACAGGACATAAATCACTGCACCTGGAAACAACAATCAAAACACTCAGTGCAAATCCATCCCTTTTTTAGGTGGGATTTAAGTTCAAAATGAGTTTTTCCTGCCTAATCTAACTCAGGTAAGTCTTATTCATTAACACTGCAAAAACTCATTATGGTTTTTTTTTTTTAGCACTGTCTCTTCACGTGTTGCTGTAGTGAACTGTCTCACTGGTGCCGTGTGATTGTGGCAGCGTGTGTTTGCCTTGCTGAGGGAGATCTCAGACATCAACACTTTCTGCTTCACAGTGTGAAGTTATCTTTGTCTACAAAGGTTTTCTGGGTTCGTTTTGATGCCGATCTTCATTGGGTCAGCCCTGCTTTTGCTCTGTAGGTTACATGCGTGGGACTCCTTCTCTCAAACAGTAGCTGTGTGAGCCACACACAAACAAGTCCACTGTGTTTGTTGCTGATGGTCTGAAGAAATACCTCCTAAATTAGGTCTTGGCATGTTAGATGTTGGCCAGGGAGGTAATTTGTTCTGCTGTTACTGGTTTGGATATTTCAGTTGTGTTTGCTACTCACTATGAAATCTGAATGAGGAAAAAAAAAAGCAGAATTTACATTAAACTAGAGGAATAGGGATTAATTTCAACATAAAAGGGACTGGGGACGGGGGGGGGAGAGGGCTGAGAAAAGAAGATAATGTGTTCTCATGTTCTTTTGACCTGTTTGGTAAAGTTTCTGTTGAAATATCTCCTGTTACAGCATAAGTTTATGGTGTATTTCAGTATGGCCTGGGTATATCTCTAGAATGGTCTAAACCAAAACACCTCTAAATCTGTGGGAACTTCAGATTTCAATCTCATCTAGATGTGAAGTTTGATTTTCTCAACCGTATTTGCATCCTGAGATATACAGAATACAGAAAACGCAAACATTTGGTATTCAGAGAAGTATATCTGGCATTTGCATTCGCATCTCCAGCGACTGCACGTAGCGTCTGCGGGTGCGCAGCCGAGGTTGCACACACAGGCTGGGCTGCCCACATCGTTAGGGTGACAGCGCTCCCAAATCAAATATCCTGCGGAGCGACTCTGCCTTTTCTCACATGCATGCTCGTTAGGGAATTTCTCTTATTACCTGGGCTATAATCCCTCCCTGGGGGGGATGCCTTGCGCACAGAATTAATTTTATTTGGCCACAGAAACTCCCTGTGCCTTTGGCATGTAAGTCTTTAAACATAGAGGAAAAACCATCTAAGGCAAAGCTGCTTCGTTTATAAGACCCAGTAAAAAATATCTCACACCAAGCTGGGTTGGAAGTTGTTATTGAGCTAAAAGCAGTCAATACTTGTGTTAGAAGGAAACTGGTTGTGTTTTTCTGCTTTGAAAAGCCTTTTGAGTCTTGATCTACCTTCGATGACTGAGCCAACTCATGTGCAGACTCAGGACGAGCTGACTCTGCTCAGGTTTGGAGATGGACTGAAGGCAGGACGATACCTGGCATCTCTTTTGCAACAGACTTCACAGCTCAAATGGGGTGAAAATTTCCCACATTTCTAATATTATTAGTTTTTTAGTCTTCCTTTCCTCTCTTTCCTTTCAGACAGGTAATTATATCTATCATTTTGAGAGGCAAATGTTGTTTCAGCAATGAAAATAATTTTGCAAAAAGTGCCTGCTTTTTTCCAAAATCATTGTTTTTCATGAAAAAAAGTGAAAATTAAAACAATTCAGTTGAAAATGAAAATAAAATTCAGTCCAAAAGCCTCTGAGCTTTGAGTGGTTGAAATTCCTGTAGAGGCTGGAGGGAAAAAACAAACATGTTTTCACCATTTCTAGTGAGTCCAGTATTTCACCTCAAGGGGTAAGTTGAGTTTGTTGAAGTTGGCTTTTCCACAGCAGTTGCTATTTGAGACCTCTCATTCCCTTTTTCTCTATTTATTGCTTTTCCCACAGTTTAAACTAGATTCTAGTATTTCTTATCTTCCTCCCCACTTTCTAGAACAACCAAATCTTGCTGTCATTTTGCTCTTTGTGAAAGGAGAGGGGGGAAAAGGAGACACACAGCTGAAAATTATCATTTTTATCAATGACAACAGAAATCAAAAAGCACTATATTAGTAATTTTTTGGTAATGCTTTTTTTTTAAAAAAATTGTTTCCCGTCTCTTCTAAAACTTAATAGGCTCTACTTGAGTGTTTCTTAGATGGCGTGTGGATTCAAGGGCTTCACATTTCATCAGCATCCCTAATGAGCTTGAGGTGCCTCTAATAAATCTCAGCCCTTTTAATGAATTCTTTATAGCTCTTAACTGCTTCAGATAGAGATTGACGAGTGTAACCGGTAGCGCAAAATCTTGGCATGCAATAAGACGAACAGCCCCATCCTTTCCCTCTGGCATCGCATCTGAATTTCTGCAGTGGAGATAACCAAGAATCTGTCACTGCTATGAAGTTTGTGAAATTTAATTAGGAAACTAATAAAACAGCTCTCATATAGTACTACAGTTACCTAGGAGATATTATGTATTGTTTAAGAGCTTCTACCAATGGAGTAGGATTGCGCGTGTTAGAGACCTCTTATTTAAGAGAAGAGAGTTTAAAATTGACCACTTCTTTTGTACACCATTTTCTAGTAGGGTTAATACTTCACTAAAAAGACATACTTGCACTCCGTGAATGAGCCATTTATACTCCATTGAGAAGCAGAGGCTGGGATATTAGATTTAAACACCAGTAACTTTAGAGAGAGATTTGAGCCTTTTTTTCTTTTTCCTAGTTTTTATTCTTAGTCACGTTCTCAATCAAAAAGGCCCCATTTTGCAGTTCTAACTCCAGTGCTCTGGAAATCATCCTAGCACAATTACAGCTTTTCTCTTCGGACGTTTTGGAGGCAAAGACTGGGACAAGTTGTCTCAGCTTTAGTAGATGAACCATAAATGACTTTAAGAGTAGAATCAGGTTGGATTCATCATGGTGGATCTTCCTGCAAGATCTGCTCCTGAGCAGACGCTGGGTGTGATGTATCCAGACCTACTCTTTTCAACTCATTGGACGTTTTGGCACTAACTTCAATCAAGGGAGTTTCACTTTTATACAATTATTTTCTATATATCTCATAGTTAGTAGATTAGATTTTATTCTGGTGGTATACTCCATAAAAAACATAGTCCTGTCAACTAATTTTTATGTATGCACAGCTAGTCATAGAATTCACCAGAAAACAGGTTAATTGTACCTTGAGAACTTTTAATATTTCAAGTCTTTTTCCCCATACCACATCAGAAAACCCTTCATCTTTGTGTTTAGAATTTTTTTGGTGATAAGTCAACTTATATTTGAAAATGAAAAGCTGCTTCAAATAAAGAACTTTTTTCTTTTTTCAGTTCTGAAAATCCCAGAGAGAGCTTCTTTGACCATTTCAAAACCATTGTTTTTAGAAGAATTGAAATGAAAAAAATCTAGTGAAGCCGTCCCACCCCTCCTAACTATATCTGTTTGGGCAAAGCAGCATATTCCAGCAATAAAAAGAAACCACATTAAGTAGACTTGGCCAATACTTTTTAATATTTATTGTTCTTTGATAACTAAAGAGAATAGGAAAGTCTCCTCAGCAAGGCGCCGTGAGAAGGGTTTTCTTGGAGAGCGGTTTTGCTGAGAAAATCATGGCTCCATTATTACTTTCTCGGCTGAAGACCTGGCCTTTTGGCCTGTCAGTAAATGAACGCTGAGGGTAAGGGGATTTAATTGTTTGAAGCCGTAGATATAACACTAAGCTGAAAGGGAGGCAGTTTTTTTCCCAAAAACGCTTAGATTGCAGTGGGCTGCTGAGAGGGTGGTATATGTGTTTGTGCAATAGCATGATTGTTGGAGCCTTCCAGTGACAAATGTTGTTAAACTGATTTACTATCAACATAAATGATGTTCAATAATAATAAAACAATGATGAATCCTCACTTTTTGCTGAAAGGCAGCAGCTCATGGCCTGTGGCAGGCAGATGACTGAACATGTAAGATTAATTCTACAGACTTCAGCTCAGCAAAGTCAAAATGTTTGACCTTTAAAAGTAGTAAGAGAGATCTTTAGCATACTTCCAGTCCTCCAGAATGAAATACTCCAAAAAGAACTGTATTTTCACAACAGCTCATGGCATTGTCTGATAATGGCTTTCTCAGCTGTGGTGCATTTGTGGTACAGAAAGTGTCTTTATCTGGTTGTGACAAGGGAGTCCAGCCCCCAGTTGGATCTCTTGTTGTCAAGTGAGTCATTTTACCTTGATGACAATAGTGACCTCATTAAGGTGCTGTGAGAGCAACTGAGTAATGAATGCGGCACCAAGTTCCCTTTGCAAGGGAGCAAGTAGCCTTGAGCCAAGAAGTTTATGAAATTATATCCATGAGCATTTGACCTCTCAGACAAACCTAGTGCTAAACCAGTGACAGTGTTTGACCAACACATCGTTAAGACTTTCTCATGGTTAGGAAGGAATTGTGTGGAATTAAATTATTTTCCTGCAGGCTGAAAGGCTCTTGGGAATGTTATTTGATGATGGAGCTTGCTGCCTTTCAGTTACGGATTCAAATCCAGCCTTATTAACTCTTACTGAACAATTACTTCTCTGAGTTATACCTTGTCCCTACTGAGGGGCTTTGCTCCAAATGGGATGTCCATAATGTGACTTAAAGCTATCTTTATTGTAAGGGGTGTTGGATGCTGTCATAAAGAGCCCAAGAATGAATATCAATGTGCCACAGGCATCACCTAGAAGCGGAACATCTCAGAGTAAGGATGGAGTTAAACTTCCGTCTCCACGGTATAATTACTGAATGAAATGGGCTGTTTGTAATTATGATAATATTAAACCTGATAAAATTTTTGGGTCCGATTCTCTCCTCGTTTATACTGGTATGAATCAGGAGACTGTGAGAGGAGATCTTGGCCAAAGAGAGTTCTTCAGATAAACCTCAGGCTAAACAAGATTGAAATCTTCCACACCCATGATACCCCTTCAAACATCTCTTTTGCTCTTCTGCTAAAGGCCAGGTATATTTATAGTGCAAACCATATTAAGATTATTGCTATTAATTATGTTCTGAAGTTTTTAATCTCATCCTCTTCAGGAGCACTAAAATAATTTACATAGCAAAACAATAATGTTGAAAAAGTTTCCATCTGTCTTCCATCTTTTCCAAGAAATTTTTAGACGTTGGCCGTTTTCCCAGGAGACCATGTCCCTGAGGAAGCATAACCTGACCAGCATGCCTTTCAAACTGCGCTAATTAAGGTGTTTCTGTGTGAGTCATGGGACTTTCCTCTTCTTTCATAAGATATGAATGGTGCTCTTTGGCAGGGGGAGAGGGGGGATGAAATCCTAACAGTGTTACTAATAGGGAGGAAGCATGATAGCCTGTAAATTCACCTGATTTTAGCTGATACAGACAGATCCATGCAAGGGCTGGATTGTCAGATGATGTAAATAGCTTAACTCCACTGCCTTGCTGATGAGCTGTCCTTATACGTTCTATATGTAAAGCAAATATATGACATCAGTAAATCTAGCATAGCAACATGGCTGTGGATGAAAACCATTTCAAACACTGGACAGATTCAAAAGCGAAATGAAAGCTACTTACGAAAAAACTGGCAGAAAAAAATATCTAAGTAAACCCAAACTTATTTATTTGCAATGCACATAATTTCAGCAGTTTTATTTATAAAACCTCGGTTCTTTTAGAGATAAAAGCTGTTATACAATATGTTATCTCAGTGACTATCTAGCAATCATTCTTAATTTTATTTAAGTATTTAATACTTGCAACTTTTCTTAGTGCATACAAAGTGATGAGAAAATCTTGATTGCTAAGTGTAATTTCTCTAAATCACTGCTCTTATAACAGGAGTTCTAAAGAAAATTAAATGAAAATAGGAAGCTCTCCTACAGCAAGCGTCTCCACTTCTAAACTCTCCTCTCAACTAAGAAAAAAATATAATAAATTCCCACTTTTGTACATTCTGTACCCTTTGTACATGACCAGCAATGTTGCAAAAAGTTAACAATGAAAGTAGTGGTGTTAAATTTGTAACAAAAACACAATGATGAAAAATTGGTCTGTGCCAAATAGAATGAAGTTTCTAAAAGTCATCCATTACAAAGAAAGGGGAAGAAGCTGTTTGTAAAGAGGAAGGTATGCTCTTTTGTGAGGAAGGCAATAGAAGATGACATCATAGCAAGAGATCATCAAAACTGCTATACCGACTCCAAGTTTCTGTGGTTTTCCCAAGTTCAGAACTTGTCCATACAGCTGTGGTTCCAGTTCAGGTCAAAACTGGAAAAGAACTGTCTCCAAAGCCAAACTTTGTGCCTGAGGGCACAGGAATATCACAACAGTAGCTGATATTGCAAAAGTTTTATTATTAGGGACTACAAAAAGCCCCAAAATCAGCTCATGGGATTTTGCTGTTCCTGCTGCAAACTCCACTGGTGGTGTTTTGATGCAGCCTTGAGGTAGAAAGCCCTTGCTCTCTTGGAGATATGGACAGCAACTTTGAAGTCATTAAAACATTTTTTTTAAAATAAATGCTTCACCAGCTCCCTGAAGAATTACCTTATTACTCCTTATCCATAGAGACTACCCTTATGAATCCTTATTTTTATCTCCCAGCCCTGGCTAAGAAATGAATTGTGTTGTGCAGTCAGTGCATCAGACTGATGCACCAAGGTAGTTTGAAAGTTGTTTTCTAAATCTCATCTGGACCCAAGTACATGCTCACACCAGGCACTGACCCCGTGGGGAAGGGAAATAGGGTTGGGAGTGACATGTCCTCTGCCGTGGGGTGCAGACCTGCCCAGACCAAAGCTGTATGTGCTTCTGCTCCAGCCTGGCAGGACCAAGTCCTCCTCAGGCAGCACAGCACGAGTTTGTCCCTGGCGATGTGCAATTCAGACCTTTCAGCACGGTCACCACAAACTGCTATCAGAATGATTCTTGGCAATTAGGGAGCGATTGTTGCCTGAGAAGCAGCACTACACACAGGAATAGCACAACCAGGATGGTCCTGTTCACGCTTCAGGTGAATTTCAACCAAAACAGATTGGACGTGACAATGAGGAATTGGTTCTGCCAAGCATAAGAATATTTTGATTTTGTTTATTCTGGTGCCATTCAGGTTTTATCTCCAGACTGTGCTGGACCGGGACATGATCTGAACTGGCCCCTTGGGCTAAAGAGCAAAGCAGCAGCCAAACCTGCAGCTAAACCCCCGTGTCCTCCTGCCCCAGCCCCAGCCTGGAGCTGTGGAGGGCAGGTTGGAAACCAGCACCTGCGCCCATCCCGAGGGGAGCCCTTGGCCAAGGACAAAATTGCAGGCAGGGATGCCCCAGGAAATGGGTATTTCTCCTTCCTCCACCTGAGGAGGTCCATGACCCAGACACGGAGGAGGGCAGGGGCAGGAGGGAAAGGGCTTTGTTCCTCGCCTCCCTTTGAACTGGCGACTCGCATCGCCCTTCTATTTTCACACAAAAGGGTATTTGGTAATTTTGTATTCTATAACAATGAGTCTGGTATTTCCGTAGTGATGCATATTGTTATAATCTCTTTCTGCTTTGTTTCCTCGACATATTTTTTTATTAAAAAGTCTTCCCAGCCTTAAATAAGTACAGAATAAGTGTGGTCATTCTGGGAACATGAGAGGCCTGATTATCTGACCATCAAAGCCTATGCTGTAAACAGGATACTAGTAAACAGGAACTGAACCCCATATGGAGAGTTTGTGGTTTTCTTCAGCCTCTGTTTGTTATGTCTTACATCCTGTTAATTATAGAAAAAGAGCTGGAAAGTTGGAAATAATCTTTTCTCCAGATTATTTCCAGCTTCCCTCAGATAGAAGAAAATGCAGTATAGTACTGTCTTACCTTGCTTCCTTCAGATGTAAAACATTAAGACAACTCATTCCAAGGGGATCACTTTTCAAGCGGATTATAAGTAGATTTTTTTTTTGTACTTACAAAATGGAAATTAAGATCTTAGCATCTTAATTAGGGAATCCTTTCAATTTTAGCACAGCTTTTCAGTGTATTTGGAGTTTGTTTGAGGTTTGAGAACTTTTGATAACTTTCTAAAGACCATTTGTATGACTGGTGTAATTCACATCCAGATAGGTGGGTTCTTACAATGAAGGTTTTGTTGCAAAAAAACAAATGACAGAATTTGCTTTAAAGTTGTAGTTTTCAAGTTCTCCGTGTTGTTAGGAGGTCTTGTTAATAGTGTATCATTCCTGGCCTACGGGCATCACTTGCTTAGCTACAGCAGGTTATCTGTGCATCCAGAGGTTTCTCCAGCGTTGGCCAAGGCAGTGGTCAGAGTGGACAGCTAAGCCTCTATTCATACTGCTGCTTCTTTACCTTTGATTTGTATGAATGGTTGACCATCTTCCCAGTACAGTTCAGTCCAAGCTTCTGATGTTAGCAAATTGAAGCAGAATCAAAATACTGGAACGTTTTATCTCTGAAATTTTGTACTTTGTGGTGCATTCCCCCTTTTTCTTGAGAACCTGCTTTAGAGTTCTGGTGCCTGATGGAGCCACATCAGAGGACTGATGTAAGGGGGTCATGCTTTGTTTAGATCTACTCTTATCAGATTAGGCTTTTGGTTTGGGTTCAAGGTTCCATGTTATCTGTGACAAACTCGAAGTACCAACCCCTGCTTATATTTCTTAGACAGCCCTGGACCAGAGACCACAAATAAATCTCCTGTTATGTTATTTTTCAGCTCTCTACTCTCAACACTGTTTCTTTAAACAGCTCTCTGATGCTAACCATCTGCTCCAAATTGCCACATTACTCTCAAGCTCCACGAGGCCAAGTCTCGTGTGTTTTAGCCCCAGCAGCAATCTCAGCGTCCTGGCTCGGGCCAAGTCCTCTTTCCATGGTGTGGAGCTGCAACTGCTGTCAGGTCCCATCCCCGCCAGGAGGAAGGTGAAAAAAGCTCTTCTGCCCTGTGTTCCCCGGGCTTGAGGCCTTGCAGCATCTCCTGACACTGGGACAGGAAAATGATGTCAGGATAATAGGACCACCAGAAAGAATTAAAGAAATGTCAAAAGAATTGGCTGCTTACAAACTATAAGGTTTAGTTACTATAAAAATGCTCAGTTCTGGCATAACTCGTCTCCCATTAAACTCAAGGAATAAAATCCCTACCAATTTTACCAGCAGCAGAGTGTGGCTAGTGCAGAGAGCTTTTGAAAATCCCACTCTATAGCTGCACTCGCTTTATGCATCCATTTTAATGACATGATTAAGAAAATACCAATGGAGCTCCAAACAATTCTGTGTTCATTTTCCAAAGCAGTTTGACTCATCCATAATCATAACCAGACTTCCAATTACACTGGATTTTAATTGTTCTCCTTTAAGGATAATTACTGGTACTCTGAAAAAAATTACTATGAGTAGCTGGTGATGAGTAGGAATAGGCATCCTCACTTCTCTCAGTCTGCTCTGTCATTTGAGTTACGAGGAATGTAATCGGATATGTGACACCCAGACAGAGAGTGGTTTCCAGGATCTGAGAGTGCTCTGTTTCAGTTAATGTGTTAATTTGGGTTCCATCTTCTCATTTGTTCTGCTTTGATCTATCATTTCATAAAGGCAAAGCACCAGATTATTAAGTGTGTGTGCTTGATTTATGTGCAAGACTGCATTTGCATACACATTAATATTTTTAAAGTTTTGGTCCAAATTTCTGCAAGCCATGGTATGGAGTAATACGAGCTGTAATTTCACACTGCGTGGCAACAACTGGTGGGAATAAAATTGTCCTGCAATTTGGCCATATTCACATACCAGGAGCTATTTTCCATTTGGAAATTTTGAATATTGCCAATTGAAATATATGTGTAAGCAAGCTGCAAAGCGAGGGATTACATGAGCTGAAGGGCGTAGAGCAGTAGGCTGAATCCCATGCTCAACATATCTAGACTTTCAAGAACATGACATTAAAATCTCAGCAAGTGAGACTTATTCTTAATTTTTTTGCCTGAGAATAAACAACCAGGGACCTTGTCTCCTTACTGAATTTTCTGAGGTGGTGCCTGAGACGTTAGATTTGTGATTGTTCACAACACAGGGCTGGTTTTTGGCATGATTATATTTATACTCACCTAGTTAAAATGCCAGTGCCAGGATTCTGCTGCCATTTATCCGTAAGCACGGATTAAACAAGGGTAAGGAGGGTGTCATTCTGACAGACTGGGTCTTTAAACTTTCAGGGCTCTGGAAAGTTAAAGATTTATTTTTTTTTCTCGGACTGCTAGCCCAAAGAGGTTAGCAGAGCTGCTAAGATCCAGAAATGATTGTACTTCTGTAGTATTTTCTTTTTATAATTCATGTAGGATCCTTTGAGACATACAGTAATACAATAATGTAAATATAATCTCATAATCCTTTAGGTTTTATTACAGTAATTATTTGTATTAGGTGAGTATTGTTTTAATAATACTGTTTTTCTTCAAAGTACTCCACAAACTCCATATTATAATTAATTATATTTTAATAAAGGTTTCTAATGGGAAATGCTGACCCTTATAAATGTGCGGTCTTTCTTGTGAAATATCTGTTCCAGTGATAGTTCCACTCAATCATGGTGAAATTTAGGAAAATTTCAGAAAAAAATGTTGGAATACCAGCCTACAACTCTGCCAAACAGATTTCAGCCAGTACAGCTGGGGGGTGGAGGTCTCTGGTTCAATCTCTGCCTTCAGCTGGGGAACTGGGACTTGGCACTCTCTTAAACAGGTTGTCCCCTGAGCTATCAGATAAGCTGGATCTCCCCTTCTCTGGTTGGAAATGTTTGACTTTGTTCTTTGCTGAAATGTAAAGCTCTGCTTGAGTTAGCTTGATTTCTGGTTGACTGGTTGGCTTCAGAGATGCTGGTTTGTATTTTCTATGAAGTATATCTGCCCCATCGCTGCCGTGGCTTTGCGTGTTATGGTGGGGAGATTTGTGGAGTTTGGAGATTTTTGCATTTCCTAGAAGCGGTCAGTGACTGGGTTTGCCTTCCAAAGCCTAAGAATTTATCCAGTGGAAAGATCATCTCAAGCATGAGGAGATGTGCCCTGCCCTCCGACGGTTAGTGATTTGAATCTGTTGCGGAGGGACATGGTTGTCCTGCTGGTTCATGGCCTGGCTCATCAGTGAATGTGAAATTGTAAAGGTCCGTGACTTGCTTGGAGCTACCAAGCAATTATCAGATCTGGATTCAAATCCAGAAGTCGATTATTTTGAGAACTGCCCTCTCAGTTTGAAGACATTGCTTTCCTTCCATTTCGTTTCTGCTTCATAAATGTGTAGCAAAATTTTGCCTCCTTTGAGCTTGTCAGAATAATCTAATCCAGACATTTCTGATTTAAATTATAGCCTTTTCCAACTAGCAAACTTTCAGAACTGGCTTTCCTTTTAATCCCTTTTTATTTATTTATTTTTATATGTTGCTTCATGTCATCTTAAATGATGTGGTACAAAATTAAAAGAAAAGCCACTTTGTAATGTATCAAAATGTTATTTAAAAAAAAAACCCAAAATGTTTGTCATTTATTTTGCTCACAAGTAATCCCAAGCGGCAGCGCTCTGTGAGGTTTTCTGTGAATGCATTTACAATAGGAGCCAACCACACATTTCACTGAATCAACAGGCTTGTCTCGAGATATTTATGACATGAATGTTGAGACTTCTGTTTAGTCAGCCATCCCCAGGGAAGACAGCATTTTTGATAGCGCCTAAAGAAATTAGCCACATGTTGTCAAAAGAGTCTTTGAAACACCTGAAAAATCACTGAAAGTACAACTTTGACAGCTAAGTCATTTAGGGTCTTGCAAATACTGCGCTGAGTACCTAATTCCCACTGCTAAGAGAATGGAAAATGAATGTGCAACACCCCCGGCAGCCGGAGCCGGCGGCAGCACAGCTATCTTCACCATCACCAGTGGAGACACAACAGCAACAATCCCATTTTGTTGTAGGAGCTGAGAAACTACCATCAGCTCTGGATGTGTCACCTATAAAAAAATCATTGGCTGTCTGCACAGCTTAAAGGCTGACTTTCTGTCACCCCCAGGGAAGGCGCTGCCCTTCGGTTCACCCAGGGAAGGCTGGTTGCCTCTGAGCTGGGACTCTGGCTCACTTCTGGTGGAGGACTATGTGCGAGTTGGCAAGTTTCTCATTACTCTGCATAATGTGTGCTGAGTTAACTCCAGAACAAAGAGTTTTTCCTGTATTTGGGGCTGGATCCAAGAGATCCCTAAGAAGCGTTAGCAGCAGACCCCGTACCCTGGGGATGAAAGGCAGAGGAATGTTCTGCAGGGGCTGCATGGGTGTGAGGGCAAAGCCCGCCCGTGGCAGGGCAGAGGAGACCCATCCCGAGGCTGATGCCAACCTTGCTCCCAGTTCCCCGTCCGCCTCCTCTTACCACAACCCCTTTGAGTGTCATCTGAACTATTTTTCCAACTAGATCCAGACTACTTCATCATGTCCTCGGTATGAAAAAACTTGCGAAGGGGGCAACCTTTGATCCCTAAAAGCTTTCAGAAGTGTTAATTCCATGTCTGGAATATTGTCACGAAGCAGCTGAATTCCAGCGTGTAGAAGAGCACAGGCGGCACCCGGGGGGTGAATGCAGCCTCTGCCATGTGGAGAAGGGCATTTCTTGCTAGGCTTTGTGCTCAGGCTTTTATGATGCTTTTAATATGAGAGACTCTTATCATGGTTCATTTACTTCCATGCTTGTGGTTTCGCCACTTGGGAGCAATTATAGGATCCTCTGATTCATGCTAAGGGAAGAGCTGACGTTTAGATGGTGAATTATGTGGCTATTTTTTGGTGGACTTTTGTTGGTATTGAGCTAGAAGATGTTAACACACTTTGGTCCAATTAAGCTGGCGATTATCTTGTGCATGGCCACACAGCGTATTCTGTTAGCTACGCTCCTTGACTGTTTGAAAAGGAAATATTGATAGAAGTTTGAACACAAGCTGTTAATGATTTGCCTTTGCTATAATAAAGGCAGGCTCTTAATTAAGATCCACTATGTTTTTTTCCAGTGTGTTTTTTTATTTATTATTTGCTTTGATTTTCCAGAATGTCTATGCCCTAACCAGTTCATTTTGTTTCTTTTTTTGTTCCACAAGAATTGATGTCACTTGGAGATCCGATCGTCAACATCATAAAAACAGTCCTAGGAAAAGCCACAAAATATTGCATAAAGTCCAGAAGGACTGAAAGTTGAAGAATTTCTTTCAGGAGATATATTTTTTTTCACTTGTGAGTAGGTGGGGCCATTTTATTTTTCATAATTACAGTCTAGAACAAGTCAAGTTGCTGCGACTGGTATTTTATTGTCATTGATCATCTTGCTGAACCAATTTGAGAGCAGCAGTGTTTTTTCCCTAGTGTCCTTGTTGTAAATTATTTATGTTTCATACTCCATTATTAATTTAAAACAGTTTTCTTCCATTTAAACAATGTAATTTCTCGAGGTGGGAAAACGATTTCGTTGACTGATGATCCTTCATTAAATTGGGAGTAGAAATGGTTTGTTTCTTCTGAAGCTGAATGTAAATCTGGCAAAACATTTATTGCAGAGTTCTGAAATTGGGCAAAACTCTTTGGAGCCCTGAGGCTCAGATGAAGTCAGGAGTGGTGGTCAGAAGAGTCCTATAATGAGCTGGAGGCAGGAACTTTAAGGAGAAAAAACCATATGCGAGTGTTTGTTCTCCTCTCAAGCATTTGAGGGGATTAAAAGTTGCACCCAAAGTGGAATGTTAAATTCAACCTCAGCTACAGAGACTCAGGCCAGAAATTGCAATCCCTTTGTAGGATTTCAGCGATGGAAAGAGCGTGGAGCAGCTCTGCAGCTGGTCCTTGTAGGGGCAGGTCCTCGCTGGGGCAGGTTTGTGAGCAGCCCCACTGCTGCAAAGGGCAGGGCAGCGGCCAAGCAGCACTGGAGCAGCAAATCTGAGCAGGTGTCTGGGCTGCAATAAGCTTTGAACATCAGGGATTAAGAATAACTTTCTCCATGCCCCCTCCTCTTTCTCACCAATTTTTCCAGATCGAACACTGGTCAGGCATAGACCAGCTTCAAAACAAGTTTTCTTTCATCTGTCAATTATCTTTCTCTGACAAATAGCCTATAGACAGCCAGTCTACTCGTCTCTGACATATTTACTGATTTCAGACAAGTAGCACTACCGGAATCATTCATTCAATTAATGGAAAGCCGTATTTTCATCTGATATAGTCAGATTTCTCAATGGAGCTTCTTGGGTTGTTATCCTTTGCCATCTTAATCACTTTAAGACACGAAAGAGCTGGACAGGGAGAAATATGTGCTCCAAAAAGGGGATATTTTCCCTGCTGGACATGTGGTCACAAACCATTACACAGGCAACAGCATCCTTCTGTCAGACAGCGATGGGTTTTAGACAGGAGAGATTAACCCAAAATAAATTGCCCGTTCTGAATGGTGTACGTATCGTGACTTTACATACTATGTCTTACTTTGGTAATATTCTTCCCCAAAAATTTACATGATCCAGGGAGAAAGGAAAAGGAGGGATGCTTCTCTTTTGATTTTGGGGTCTCCAGAGCTGGAAACGAGTTGTTTCTTTTCTAAGAAATTCAACCTTACCCTTACGCTTGCTCTAACTGTATGCCACAGTTGTTGATTTGCGATTGCTGTTCCTTCAAATAGCTCTGAAGTCTTATAAATCGCAGGGAAATCTTTCTCTCACTTGGATTTTTTGATTACTAGAGGGGAAGACTGTTTCCAAAGCTCCCCCAGGATTAATGCAGGCTGGGTCGCCGTGGTTTTCCTACTGTGTTTTCGTGAACTGGGAGCTGCAGACCACGGGTGCTGTTGGCAGCCCTGTTTCCTTGGGGTGTAAGCTCCCCCAAGAAGCAGCGTGCTGTGGTCTGGGAACATGAAACAGGTATGACATGTGGTGCTCTCAAACCTGTTCTTCTGTTGGACTGTCCTTGCTTCATGGGCTATCAAAATAAACAAGAGATTAGAGGGCACGGGAGGCTGATGTGGCTCCCGTTTCTGTTTAAAATAAATAAATAAATTACAGGGTAAACTGACCACAGCAAAACACGTTACAGAAATCCTGAGTTTAACAAAAAGCATGAATAACCAGTTCAAGACTGGGGATGGGAAAGGAGCAGAAGGGAGTGTAATGATAGCCCTGGGATGATAAAGGCTGCCTTAATATAAAACACTTTATAAAGAACAAAGTGCAGTCGGTCTTTGCTGCTTGACATCCTGTCACCAAAGCAGGGACATTTGATTTCCTCAGTATTTCAGTCACTGTTTAAAAGTGAGAAGCTGGGCTCATGCCCTGGCATCCTGTGGGGCAGAGGCAGGGAGGCTGGACAACATGAGGTGGACCTTCAGCTCCTCCAGGCTCTCCCCCTCTTCACCAGCCTTGGCACAGTCCTTCCCTGACTTAGCTTCACCCAGATATTTATGTCAGACAAGCTTTAACAGAGCAAAGCAGAAAGGCTGTTGTTTTCATTTAATACAGAAGAACTGTTTTACCAGGTATCATCTTTGTGCTTATCCTAAATCTGTATAAAACATTCTGTCAGTTACGGAATACATACAAATAACATACACTCATGGGGTTTAAGAGGATGAAATCCAGATGGAAGGTTGTTTTCTCAACAGAAAGCATGGGCCAAACCCTAATGTGCTGCAGACTGGCACGGCTGCCCGAGGACAATGCCAGTTTGCTGTAGGAGAGCCCAGACGCGTTTTCCTACATGTTTTCCTTCGCAGCCTTGGCTCCTGCTGCCTGAGCTGCATCCACAGCCTACACCTCCCTTACGGGGACCTGCCACGGCTGCAGCAGCCTCGTAGAGGCTCTGATTTTCATTCACCTGAATTGTGACTCTGGGGATGTGAGTTGGGGCAGCAGCACGAACACAACTTGTGTTTATCCCCTGGGCTGTGAGGCCAGCAGCTGCTCCCATTAGGAAGATTTGCATATGGCCTTGGCACGGTTTTCAGTGAATCAACTGTTCTTCATGGGTGGGGACAGAAAATCTGTCTCCTTTGGACTTGCAGTCATTGCTGTAACATTAAACCCGCTTTTGGGGTGCGAGAAAAAATTGATTAAAGAAATAATGATCTTTTAAAATTAGAGTTTTTAAAGTAATTAAAACCAGAAAATAAGTGGTGTGAGAAGATGAACAAAGAGTACATGTATATTTCGTAGTCATCTAAATATAATTTTTTTACTAATTTTTTTTTTACTAATTTTTACATCAATATATATATTCTTTACTTTTGAATGCTAATCTCTGCCTCTCCCCATAGAATCATAGAGTCATCTAGGTTAGCAAGGACCTCCATACTTCCATGTCCCCTGCCAACAGTGAAACGTAAACCTGGACAAGCAACACATCTATCAATTAGTGTCAATCTCATTAATTCATGTCTCACAACCTGAATAGCTTATTGCTTTGCAATATAATATCTTACTTCTGTGCAGGTATCTGTTTGTCGAAGCAGGAAGGGGGAGCTGGGAGAAGGGCATTGCGTGTTGGACAGCAGACCCTTTTGAGTCAATTCCACAAGTTTTTTAGGTTCTTAACTTTGGCCTCAGGGGAAGTTTGGCACCTATACAGCCATCAGGTATTTAAACACCACTGTTTGTCTGGTTGTTCTGTTTTGGGAAGAAAGGATGGGAGACAGATAGATGTCTCCAAAATCTGGGTGGCATGGAGAAGGTGAGCAGGGGATGTCTCTTCCAAGAAAGCAGCAAGGGAGTATCAAAATGAAAGGAGCCTATGGCAGGTTCAGAGTAAGGAAAAAGAGATTCTTCTTAACACGCTCTATATTTAATCTATAAAGCTGGCTGCTAGGAGACATTGTGAACGCTGAAAGTTTAGGTGGGTTCAAAATTCAGAGAAAAAAATTCAGAGCATCTTTTGGGGAAGCCTTGCTCCATGCCAGCTGTACCCCCTGCGCTTCCCACCGGGCAGGGGCAGGACAGCTTCAACAGACCTTCAGTCGGGATGGCTACAGCCATTCCTAATGCTCTTAAAGAGCCTAAACAGATATTTCACAAGGCAGCTTTGAAACTTGATTAATGTGGACAAATCACTTTGAAATTTTTGGATGAAAGGGGCTGCATAACTGCTAAGTCTAGCCCAAAACTGGCTTCGTGCGATGTGAAAATGATAACTGAGTTGACAAAACTCATTAAATGCAGCAACTTTATCATATGGTATAATCTGTAAAATGTTGCAACACAAAATGTTGGCAAGTTACCAGCACATCATCATCATCATCCGATTTCAGTTACAGAACAGTGACATGGTGATAAGCTCCTACTTGTTCAGCATCAAGCGCTCCTGGGATGATGTATTGGGAAATTCCCCACCGGGTACCTAATGTTTTACTTCTGCCCCGACAGCTTTGTGCTGGACCAGGGAGATGAGGAGCTGCCCTCACCGGTGGCTCTGGCTGCTTGTGGGGCAAAGGCTCCAGCAAACAGCGACAGACGTGGGCAGCAGTTACAGAAAGCTGCTCTGAAAAACGCTGCGCAGATTTCACAATTAGGACACATGTCAGTCTTTTGAGGATTAAGACGAGCCTGGTCCTTCTCATGCAGCTGATCTCCACTTGAAGGACATAAGAGTTGTTTTTCTGGTTTTGTTGTTACAAGCCGAGATAATTAAGGCTTGGATCATGAACATTTTATTGTGGGGGGCAAAGAGATTGAAGAGGCTTTTGGCATGGTGATAGCGTTTTGGAAACGCTTTGTGAGAATCCAGATTTCTTGCTGCTGTCTGGAATAGAGGAAAAACTAGCTAGGTATCATGTTGGGTTTTTTCCTAGATTTTTTTAATAGTAAAGTAAGTTTTAAGTAAAATAAATCCAGTGTTTTAGCAAAATAGTCTGCATAGTCTATTGTTGAGTTCATAGGGAAATGTAACAAACAGCATTTTCAAGTGGTTTTGTATTCCAGCGAGACTATTTCACAAGCTTGTTCTTAGCACTTATGGAACCCTTTATATTTTCAGAGCTCCTGAAAACAACAAGCTTGCTAAAAAAAATACAGGGACTATTTTTAGCGCTCTAATGTCTAAAATAATAGCACATTGACAGGAACTTCATCAGTTTCAATAGGATGCCACAGTGCTTGGTGGTTTACGGTCCCTCTCCAGTCCCCAACTGGCTGGGCTCAGGCAGACGAGCTGGGCTGGCTGCGATGGAGCCTGGGTGGGCACATTGTCTGGGCTGGCCAGTCCCTGCCGGCCAGCTCTAGCAATCTCTTCACCCACTGCTGAAACGCAGCCACCTCTATGATAAAACCTGGCCTCTTTTGAATGCCACCAAAAAGTCTTCACCCCCAGATTTCTGGTGTGAAGCCTGAACTTGGAAAAAAGTGGGTCTTCAACTGGAGCGATTCTCCCTTCTTACTGATTTTTGATCCTCTCCTTGATTTCCCAGTGAAATCTCTCAGCTCTTATTTCTCCCATCCTTGAATTCCTTTGCCAGCATTTTGTGACAGATAGTAGAGGCTCTCACCAAGCACTGAGCACCTACTTTGGCATAAAGACATCTGCACGGGGAGTGGGATGGACACGTGGTTCCCATCCCTGGCTCTCTGAGCCAGCCGTCTGAGCAGCGTATCCATTCTCACTGTAACTCTCTTGCTTCTCCCAAAATGTAATATGAATCCGGGAGCAGCTCTGTTGAACTATAATCTGGGTCAGCAGTGTCTGGTAGGTTGAAAGGTCAGGCTGAAACCCCATCTGTTTTAGCTCTCCATTGGAACCATGAAAGTACTTTAAACTTGAGATGTTCTGTAGCATTCCTAAATTATCAGTAATGTGTAGTGACACCAAGAACTGTGGTCTAGAAATGCCATGTTTCTCTCTCTCTTTTTTTTTGATCTAACTGGGTGAAGCATCAGATTTAGGAAGTAAATTCAAATCAGCTGGACATAAGTCAGTGGAAAAGGGACGGTATGGTAGGTGCCTCTGGCCCATAAAAAGCCTGTCCTACTGAGATCTGGCTCCGGGGCTTATTAAATACCAGCCATTTTTGACCAGTAAAAGACCAAACAAAATGTGCTTTTTCTCCTTTGATGATTAAATTCAGCCTGAAGTGAGGGGTATCATTTATATAAACACTTGCTTTTATGTATGTGCTGTCCTAAGAGATTAGCACATTTCCAAGCTTACTTTTAAGGCTTTTTTTCCTTTCAAGTGATAGCAAAGGTAACCTATAGAGTGAGGGAAGTGCCAAGGTGTCAGGGAGGGCAGGGCACATCTGCCTTTCTTCTGTCGCCTGGGATGCAGCCAAGTCTCTTCAGAATGTGCCCTGGAAGTGCTCAGCGCCGCTGGTTCCCTCTGCTCCTCGGCCCAGGTCCAGAGCTCTCCTGAATCATTTCCAATGCCATTAATTTCTGTGTGCACCAGGGACCCCTCTTTCAGCGCAGTTAATTCTGGAACATAAAGAAACAAATTCACGTGGGAGGAAGGTCAGGAGTACTGACACTTTTATTTCACTCTAGGGGCAAGCGTAGATTAGATCTAAGTATCTCTGATCATCTGATTTGTTTTATCCAGTTTACATGGCGGTGTTAAAGCAATAACCCTGACTGATGCAGGGCTCTGCTTGGTCGTTCTGTGCTGTGAAATATTAGCAGGGGAGTGGTTGAGGCTGCAGCTGCAGGAGTTGGTTTTGCTGTTAAGATGGGGGAATCATCAAGCTTTAATTTCAGCAACATTTCAGATCTTTCTTAATGTCTCTGTTGTGCTGTGTGAGGCACAAGGTGAAACACCCCATATTTGTGACTCTGGCCATGCTCTAGGGAGAAGAGTATGTCCCCTGTCAGAGAGCACATCTTTCTAAGGATGTTATGACTGCCCCAACCATGCCATTCAAAATCAGCCAAGTTACCTTGGAAATAAATCTTTGCAAACTCAGCTGAGTAGGGAAAGAGCAATGTGTGGCTGGCAGGGGCTGGGGCAGTTGTCTCCTGACATGGAAGAGGACACTGCAATTGCAAGACCATCAATAAATGGCTGTGATTTTTCATATGGGGCTTTTTTTCCCCATTAGAGACCAAAAGATGCTGACTGGCACAGGAACTGCTTAGGGACTGGAAAGCAGGGGCAGCTTCTTCATACTGGAACATTCTTAAGATGTCTTCTCCTACTGCCAGCCCCTGTGCTCCTTGGTGCAGGCACAGACCTGCCTTGATGCAGGGCAGCTTTCTGTACACGTATTCCCAGCACCTCACTGACAGCCTCCGGTACAGCGTGGGTTTAAAGATGGACTATAAACCAAAGACCACACTGGTTTCTATTATTTATGGCTAACACAGAGACAGTGACATCCTTAGTGACCTCCTCCTGCCACCTTTAACCTTTCAGCTCTGTCTGCTGTCTCCCCATCCTCAAGTGACACAAAGATGAGAACCAAACTCCTTGCTCTGGACTAGAGTGTGATAATTGAGCAGAGTCACGCTAGCTACACAGAGACAAATCTGCAACTGATTATGAGGTTTTCTTCTCAATTAATTGTCAGAAGCAAAGGGACTTTTGATGTTTAATGTCTTTTTCTTCTTGTTAAATGCATTCTCTTTGCCACCCATCCTCAGACACTGGGAATAGACAGAATTGTACAATGCAAAGGCTGCGGAGTCGTCAGTGTATTCGTGCAGAATCCCTCTCAAGCGTTCGTCTGCTGTTTTTATGTTACGCACAGGTCTGTAGGGGGCTTTGGTTTTAGATCTGTTGACAAAGTGACATTGACATCTTACTTGGAGGCACTGAATGAGTCCTAAAACTGTGTTCAGGGTGTAAGACGTAGATGCTGTGCATATTGTCTGGGCCAGGAGAGGGAGGATGCGTCTTTTCTGCGCTCTCTGGACACGGTATCTGATTGTGATGGTTAAAGCAGTGCCCAGACTCTCCTCACAGATCTGTCTGTGAAAAGCTTCTTTGGGGCTGATGTTTCTTCATGTGGTCTGAGCCCAGGAGTTGCCCTTTGGCTGTCAGGAGTATTTACAGGGAAAAAAAAAGTATGCAAACATAATGGGAAGGAGATCGGTGAGAGTTTTGGAAGTGAGAGGGATCAAGATGTGCCCTGCGCTACTGAACAGCAGAGCCTTCACTTAAAGTGAAAATTTGGGAACAAAGGACAATCAGTTTCTGAAACCTTCTGCTTTTGTACTAAATTCATTTTAATTTTAAAAAATTGTGAACATCCACAGTTTGTGGACATTTTGCATGTTAGGAAGTGACAAGCTCCTCCAGTATTTTATAAATTCAGAGGCTTCATAAAGGTGCAGGGAACCAGAAATTCATCTTTGAGACAGGAAGATGAAGCTCAGCATCCCAGGGTACCTCGGCGCTGCTGAAGTCATTGCTGGAGCTGGCAGAGAGCATCCTCACTGCTCACAAAGCAGAACACCTCCAAATTAGACCTGTGGGTGAAATCCTAATCCCAGTCAGGTCAGTGACAAACTTTGTGCTTGTTCCTATGGGACTCAGTTTCAGCCTTGGTGCCTTCTGTAAGGCTGCTCAATGCTGCTGGGACTCAAAATCAAGCACAACTTGAAAGATTTGAACTAATTCAAATTAGCTCAATTCAGCAAATTACTGGCAGGACTCTGATTAAGACTTCAAGAATTCCTGGCTCCCAGTCCTCTTCTGCGACCACAGGCAGGATTGAACTGATTACAGAAAAGCTTTGGGAGGCTCATTTTTTAGATCTAATATTTTGAACTTTCAGGAAGATCTAATGTAGATCAGAAAGTAATGAATAGCTCTGTAACAAGGTAAAATAGAGACAGGGTTCTTTTAACTTGGAAATTGCCAGAGAAAACAAGTAAATCATGCTGAAATAGTCTGTATTTTAAGTTACCAATTGCACCAATTACTTAAGATAAATCTCTTAATTTGTTCTATTTTAGAAACAACGAGGATGCCATATTTCACTCAAAAAACTTAATAAAAAACATATTTGAGGTACTATACATCCTTTTTCAGATTTTTATAGTGAATCTCATGTTATATTAATGACGGTTTACATTCTACTTAACCACTTTATTACAGCTAGAGGGGAGGTTAATATATATATATATATGTTCATATGTGTATATAAAATGAGTAATTGCTGAAGTTTGGCAATTATTGATGTGCTGAATGAACTGATGTGCTGAATGGGATGGGGAGCAGGATGGAGTCAGAGGAAAACTCAGCCCTGCATATGAATCTGCCTCACTGGTTTTTCTAGTGCCGTTAATAATTTCCCTTGAACACGCTGCAGAAGCCGAGTCGATAATGATTTGTTCAGCCCAGATGCACAAGCCAGTTGTGCCCCGTGCACAGTCCAGCTGGCATTTCTCCTGACTGGTCTGTGCTGCTCAGGCACAGAAGTGCAGAGATCCTTGGCTCTTAGAGATGAAGGTTTAGCTATCACACAGCTGAACTTCAGCACTGCCTGATTTCTTCGGAGGTTCTGATTCTCCTTCATGCCTAGGGAAAAGATTACAATAATGTAGACTTTCGTTTTGCCTTTTTGTCCCCTTATAAATTAACTAAATGTTTAAATGTGCTGTCAGATTTGATTTCAGTTGCAATGAAAATTCAAGTCACTTCTTGTCTTATCTAAAAGAGTGCATCTTATCTTCACCTTACACACACACACAGAGCCTCTCTCAGAGGTGTCAGATTGAGCACCCAAACTCATGAGTGACTTTTGAAAAAACTGGGCAGCATGAAAGCCCCCTGCCTGGTTCAGGTAATCTCCCTCTGCTTGGCTGAAATCTCTATGTTTCAAGCTAGGAAAATGCCAGCAGTGGCAAAAAACAGAGAAGCATTTCACATTAAAAAAATACCACTTCAAGAAGCATGCAGACCAATTCTCCCCAAAATGTTGGATGAAATTATCTGTTCTTTCTGGTGAATCTGGGGGAGACAATAAAAGATGGGTTTCAGCATCCCCTCCAGCACTCTGAGGCTGGGTGTCCCCCATGCCACGTACCTGGCTCTAACCACTGACCCACGGGGAAGGGGAATCATCTCCCTGGCTGTGGGACACTCACCCTCAAAAGATTTCTTTTATTTGAAATTGCAGAAATGGCATTTTTAGTGAATAACAAGGTTTTGCCTGGATCTCTTTCTTAGTACATCAAATCAGCTGCCGGGCTTGATGTCGGGGTTGAAGTGAGGTCCTGACCATGGCTCTTGCATTGCAGACAGTCACGTTATGAAGTCTCCTGCCACCACCAGTAATAACAGATGGTGAGGGTGGGATTTATTTTGCACACCTTCTCTGCTCAGGCAGTTCAGATGAGCTGCCAGGACGTGGTTCTGGGTTCGGTTTTTGGTGTTTGCCCTTCATGAGGGTCCAGCGTTGGCTGGGGAGGTGCAGAGTCTGGCTGTACTCGCACACACACACGCTGTCATTTTGACTCACATGGGAGTAAGGGAGTCTGACGTGTGGTTCGTTGGGATCACTGTGTTAGCTCTCAGGCTCTGCAGAGGGACCTGTAGGCTAGATGCTGAGGGTCTTCCAAAACTAAGCCTCAAAACAAAAACAGTAAATTAAGCTACGGCATATGCAACACATCATTTCAGTATTTATGTTTGCAGCCTCCAGCTCTGGTATCAAAAAGCCTCAGAGATGAGTGCAATAAATAGCCAGTTTGCAGAGGAGTTGGCAAGATTTATTATGTTTATGATTCTGCACAAATAGTGTTGACAGATTTCTTTTGGTACAGAGATAGCTTCTGCACTCAAATCACCGAGGAGAGCTAGACTTGGGAGGATTGTCCCCAGCTGAAGTCTGTATGGTTAGGTGCCTGTAATTCCTTGCATGCTGTGTTTTAAACACTGCTATATAAAGGGGATTTATACAGACAGCGATTTTGTGCTGCCCTCCTGAGATGGTAATCCCAGCATCATCTCTTTGGCTGCTGTTATATCATTGCAATTAAGTGATAATCGTTATTGGCTATTTCAATAGAGTCCTAAATGTGTGTGATGTGCTGCAGTAATTGAAACATGCGGAAAGCATCCTATTAAATTTACAGTCTGAGGCTTTGGTACAAGTGCCATGGAATCAATGGGAAGTTTTTCCTTGATTTCAGTAGGAGCTGGATCTTGCCCAAATAGTGCAAAGCAGCCTCCCACGCTCCAGAACAAATACAGAGAGGCATATGGTTACTGTCAGGGAAACAGGTGGATATTCATATGGTTTGTAAAGGAGCGGGAGACAGCTTGTTGCATTTTGATAAGAAGGTTATTCCAGGCAACTGGAATAGCGTGAAAATAGGGAGAAGTACAACACAGGCAGTGGAGGCAGCAGGAATGGGGGAGACTGGGATATGAGGGAGAGGGGAAGCTGGACACAAAGTTTTGCAGAGCTTTGGAAATGAGGAGGAAAAGCTCAAATAAGTATGTGAAAGAAGCAGAGGGGAAACTCAGCATGTGTGAGAGCAAAGGGCTTTGTGGTGGCGTTTGTTGGGGATGGAGGGAACAGAATGGTCCGTGGGTGGGTGCAATGGGGACTGGGCACGTCCTTCTCCGTGCAGAAGGCTGCACCGTGGCTGCTGCTGAGATTTGCCCCCTTTCCCTCCCCTGCCCAGGCATGTGGTTACAGGGAAAAGCAGCCAGGATGGCCCCCCTGGCCCAGGGCACGGTGCTGAGCGGTGGCAGGGGTGGCTGGGGTTGTCACACTCAGCAGCAGCAGCCTGGCACAGCCTGGGCTTCGTGTCGCTCACACCTCTGGAGAGCAGTAAATTAGTGGACCCGGGGAACTGCCTTGCTCATGCTGGGTTTGAAAACAAGATCCCCTTTCAGCCCCTGCCATTCAGCACAGCAGGAGACCCAAAGCTTCTGATAGCAAAGATGAGATATGGCTTCAGTGGGGCAGAACTGGGTGCAGGGACTTGTTCCCCTGCACTTGTCCCCGCCGCAGAGCTGGTGTTGCGGTCCTGCGGGCACGGAGCATGGGCAGCACGGCTCACACTGAGAATATCCAGCTCTTTCCTCTGCCCCAGGCTTGGAATAATCTTTGTGTGTGCTGGGACTGGGTGGAGCGGGTTTGGATCAGCCCGGGCTGGGAAACAGAGATAATCTCGCGAAATGAGCAAGTGAAGACATTTTTGTGCAGCAAACCTGAATATGGGTTAGCCCAGTTGTGGTGAGATACTGCATATGCTCAAAACAGAGCAAAAAAATTATAAAGTGTTGTCACGCAGCAGATCAGAGATCTGCTAGAGATCTCATAAAGACTATCGCAAAATGTTCCATGTCGTAAACTACAGCGCATAACTTTATAATGGGAGCCATTGTACTTTTGCCATTTGCAAAATGAAGGCAATAAAATGTAATTAAGAAAAATGAAGAAGAATCCTCTGTGTATGAGAGAATTTTGTAACTGGAACTCCTTGTTTATACTTGCTCAGCAATTAAGCTTCTGTGATGCTAAAATAGGAATCTTAATAATTTGGAAATGCTAGATCAGCAGCGTAGCAGTTATTCTTCTTAAGGATGTGTTTGGAAAGGTATTGAGAGAGAGAACCGATCCTTGTTGCTATTATTTTATTAACTCAGGAGTAGCTTGTGAGAGTCCTCTGGAATATTTATCTGATGTATCTGCCAACCCCAAGGGACTATTTCTGCATGAACAAGGCCCTGTTTCTCCCAGAGAAAGCACCAACCAGCCACCCTTAAAATAGATGAAGAGAAAACCCAGCATGGAATTCTCTCCTAACCGTGCTGAGGTGGCACAGGGGCACGTTACTGCCAAGATACCCTTCTGTGCTCAAAGGAAGGTTCGAGTTGCTGGTCTTTGAAACTGAATTTTCATTTTATTCTCAAACTTGAAGCTAAGGGCAAAGTATAAAAGCGGATCATCCAGCGCACCTTTAAGTCATAGGAAATCCTTGCCAATCTCTGTGAGAAAGACACTCGTAGCAGAGCCAGCGGGTGAGTCCTGCGGCCGAGAGCCCGTGTTGCACTGCCAGCACACTCACACAGCGTCCCTGTCACCGGGCACTGCTTGTCACCAGTTTCTGTGGGCACACCAGGAGGGGTCTCAGGCTCAGCGCGTCCCGTTGCTCTTCCCAAAATAATCGTAACGAACAATACGGGGCTTGAGATGGCCTGGCACCCACCTGCGTTAGGCTGATCTGTGTTCCCTTCTCGTGTCTACTCAGGCTTTTGTAGTTTCTGCGAGGAGCTGGGCAGCGCTGCTCACCGGATTGCGTTACTCTGATTGCAGGAACACGCCACGGCCCCGCAGGACGGCGCTGGTGGGAGGACGCGGCGCGATCGGTGCAGCGTGAGCTCCCCCTGCGCGCAGCCACCGGCAAGTCCCGCCGTTCCCAGCCCCCCCTGCCCCCTGCTCCCCCCTCACTGGCACCTTTGAGCACTTCTTGACGCCTTTCTAAAGTCCAGCGAGCACAGATGGCTCACAGGAGATGTCAAGTGGGTGAGCACTGTCCTCGCAAAGCGCTCGGGACAGCAGGTTCGTTACCTCCTCCATCCACCCTGGTCCCCCAGTGAAGCCCCAAAGCGAGCCCTCCTTGCCCTCCTGCTCTCTCCCTTACCAGCAACAATACAATCAGAAAATATAAAGTTGGCATCCAGAGTATTTTGCGCAATAAGCAGAGCAAAAATATTTACCTGGGTAAATTGGTACTGCATGTTTGCGGGTTCCCATTTGAAGGTGAATGGTGCCAGAGGCCAAAGCCACAGATGGGGAGAGGCTCAGCGATGCTCTGGGCTGGGAGGGGAGAAGAGGGCTGACAGCATGCTCTCAACAGAACAATCATGGACATAGAAATAAAAACGTAAAGTAGCTGGAGTGATAAAGTGATAAACAGCCTAAAGGAGAGGACCTGTGGACCATAGCGATGCCCTGAATGATGTGAGATATTACGTGAGCTGAAAGGCAAAGGTTAGGAAGAGGAATATTGCATCCGTATAAAATGTGATTAAACATATTTTTTTTAAATTAAAGCAGGAGCATTTATGGTGTGGCCCGAGATATTATGTGAGCTGAAAGGCAAAGGTTAGGAAGGGGAATATTGCATCCATATAAAATGTGATTAAACATATTTTTTAAAAAAAATTAAAGCAGGAGCATTTATGGTGTGGCCAGCTAAGTTGTTGGTTCCGTTATTGGTTCTGGCCAGCCTCTGTTAGTGCAGGAGACCTCCTACATGCCAAATCCAGTGTAGCATTTCTGTGTGATATAACTGGCACGTGCAGCTCCTGTCCAGTTTAGAAGCACAGTAATAGTTTCCAGTCCAGTGGTGAGTGCGGTACAGAAATGTCACAGAAATTAAGGTGGGCTGCCAAAGGGGAGTAGTTGGAAAATGTTCTTATAAGGAAAGTAACAAACACACTTGGGTAAAAAACAGCAGCCTGGCAGTGCTTGTGCAGGTTCTTCCCTGGCAGCCCGGCCACGTTATGAGAGAAATGGTTGCTTTGGTGTCGTGCATCGCACCAGAGAGCAGTGATCCCAGCTCAGGCTGGATGGAGGGAGCCTGCAAAGGCCCTTGTCAGAGTCTGCACCTTGTGTGTTTGTGGAGTTTTGCTTTCCAAGAGCAGGGCTGACCCTGGACAGCTTGTCCACGCTCAGCTGCCCAGCACTGCCATCAGCACCTGTCTGTCCCTCGTCTCCTGCGAGTGGCCTCACGTCACACCAGACCGCACGTGCTTTGGGGCGGCTTCATACTTTTAGGAGAACTTACAGAAACCTGCTAGTGTGAACAGAGCCAGCTCTGATGCCAGCCAAAGGGCTTAGTGAGCACTCCTAAAAATAATCCAGACCGTGTTTGTTTTTTAAGAAGCATTGCTGAGAGTAGTGTGTGTAGTCAGAGGGGCTGGGGGCCAGGGGAGGTGGGCTGTGCAGCAGGAGAGGTTGGTGTCACATGGGGAACGGAGAGGTGCCTTGATTTGTCGGTATTTCTAAGCTCTTCCACTCTCCTTTTCTCACCCCTCCTGCTAAAATCTCTTCGTGCTACCTCTTGTTTTCCATGTTTTTCCCGCTGAGCTCTTGGCTTTCCACCCGCTCCCGCAGGCAGGAACATGGAACCCAAGCAAACCCCTCTCTGTCCCGGTCACTTTCTGAACCATCTCCCGCTTTACCGGGACATCGTGCCGTGGCCATACTCCGTTTTTTCCCCGGTGACGGGTGGTGTTCCCGTGTTTCCCAGCCAGCAGGGGTCAGCAGCCCATCTCCAACGCCGCTGCGGGCAGCGCCGCGACGGGGCTGAGCCCCCCTGGCCCGGGAGCCCCGTCGGGGCTGAGCCCCCCCCGGCCCGGGAGCCCCGTCGGGGCTGAGCGGCCGGAGGGGGCGAATGCGGTGCCCTGTGCCCCTGGGTTTGCTTTGCAAAAGTTAAAAAAAAAAATAAAAATAAAGTGTTCAAAGTAAATCCGAGGAGGGAGGTTGGTAAATAAATCAGTGTATCTGGAGCGTTGCTGAGGATGGCGTTTTGAGGGCAAAGCTCCCCAGGATTTCTGCTCTTCTCAGGGGTTCTCAGGGAAGGAGGAGGGTGTTGGGGTTTTCCTTTAGGGGTTTGCTCTGGCAGAGGAGTCTGTCTTCTCTCAGGTGGCTGGAGAAGGTCCCTGTACCTGAAGGGAGCCTACAGGAAGGCTGGGCATTTTGAGGGCAAAGCTCCCCGGGATTTTTGCTCTTCTCAGGGGTTCTCAGGGAAGGAGGAGGGTGTTGGGGTTTTCCTTCAAGGGTTGGGGACACTCCTTGCTCTGGCAGAGGAGTCTGTCTTCTCTCAGGTGGCTGGAGAAGGTCCCTGTACCTGAAGGGAGCCTACAGGAAGGCTGGGGAGAGCCTGTTTAGAAAGGCCTGCAGTGACAGGACGAGGGGAAATGGCTTCAAGCTGGAGGGGAACAGATTTAGATTGGAGATTAGGAGAGGGTTCTTGAGGGTTGTGGAGCACTGGAACAGGTTGCCCAGGGAGGTGGTTGAGGCCCCATCCCTGGAGATATTCAAGGAGAGGCTCGATGAGGCCCTGGGCAACCTGCTCTAGTTGGGGGTGTCCCTGCTGACTGTGGGGAGGTCGGACTAGATGGCCTTTGGAGGTCCCTTCTGGCCTGGGCAATTCTATGATTCTATGACAAGTCGGTGACATGTGACAAATGCTGGCCAGAGGGACTGTGTGTGGGGTGGCACAGGGACAGGCAGGCAGCATCCCCCCCCCCCAGACCAGGCTCACTGAATTCTAAGAGCCTTAAGGGAGTGTTTCTATTGCAGCCACGCTTTTGGTGGCAGCAGGTACAAATAACCAAAACTCTTGCACCCTGGCCTTGTGAACAAAGTGAAATTATTCCATTTCAGTAAGGTCTCCAGGAGGTAAGGGCTGATTGGATAAAAAATATTTAAACCTAATGGGGGAAATTATTTTATCTAAGCAAAACCTTATCCATTTATATTACAAACAGTGAGATTGCAGAACCGACAGTTTCTGTGAGTTGCAGAAATGACAGCTTTTTGCTTCTTTCATCCACAGTGATTCCTTAGTGATTAGTGAAATGTTCATTCTCTTGCCACAGAAATGCTGTCTCCAGTATTTAGGTCTAGCTCTGGCAATCAGAAGAAGCAGTTTTGGTCTTGAAAAGTTCAAGGGAGCTAAAGACTTGTACCATGGGGAAGATATTTAGATCACAACAAGAGGAGATCTAAACATTTATTCCTGCTTGACTTTCCGAAGTAAAAGGCGACATAAGGAGGGACAGGAGTGGGAGCTGTGTGAGGCAGCGTGATCCTCCCCTTCTTACTCAGCCCCCCGGGACACTGCTTACCAGTTATTCTGTTGGTAATAACAAATAACAGCATCGCTTGATTCTCCTCCAAGAATTTTGAAGTGATTGCAGTGGGATTACACATTGTCCCTGGGTTACAAACATCCCCACAGAAAAACAGGATTATGTGGTCCTCTCTGTTTAAACCATTGGGAAGGACCAGCCTATAAGATGAAAGGGACTTTTATTCCTGGCAGTCGGGATTTCCTGAGGCCAGGGCTTAGCAGACTCTCCCACTGGTGCTGGCGTGAGCTGTCCCCACGCTGCTCCCCTGGTGGGGTCTCTCTGTGTGGCACCAGGGCTCACGAGGGCACCCCACTGCTGGTGGTCCCCAGTCCCAGGGATAGTGGATGTCCTCGTGAGTCGTGCCCTGATGTGCAGCACCAGGGCTTTGCACCAGCCTGCTCGGGTGCATAAAGCTGCAGAAAACGCAGGGCTGGGCAATGCTTTTGGATTCTTCTGCCTCTGGTGTCACTGGGGCCTCCAGCTGGGGTTCTGTGGGGCTTGTGGCACCACTGTGGGCATTCCTACACTGCTTCCTCTGTCACCCCCAGCAGCTCCATGCCCCGGGTTAGTGCAGACAGGGCTCAGGAGAGGAAGGGCTGTTCTTCCCACAGGGCACACACTGGCTCTGGACACCTGCAGGTACCATCTGTCCTGCTCTCAGCGAGCTCCTTTCCTGCTTTGCTTCTAAACACCACGAAAACCTTTCTCAGCACAATTTTTCCACCAGAGACACTTCTCTTTTCTCCTCCCCTGTAATGGCATCTGACAACAACTACTCATTTGGGAAGGAGGAAATTCTCCAGACGTACCCACAATTACCACTAAGCCCTGCTGTCCTCACACTCTCTCTGATTTGGTTCCCATCTTACACACGGGCCACCAGCAGCCAGAGGGGACCCTAATTCACATCAAGGTCCTTCAGCGTTTGCTACTTGGGACTCTCCCATTCATCAGTCTCCTTCCCCACTTCCCTACTCCTGCTAATGCAGGACCCACAGCAGCTACAGTCTCCACAGCTGAGGGTGGGGCTTTATTAGGGTTTAATTAGCTGTGATCTGGTCCTCATCAGGGATAGCCTGTGCTGTGAGCTGCTCAGAGCCATGAAAAGCCATCCTGTGGTGTTAGACATCATCTGTGGTTCTCGTAGATTCTACCTGGACAAGGATGTGTATGAGGTACATAAAACTGTGTATGCTGGCACTGGTATGGAGGTGAGGTTGATCCCTTCAGAGAAGTTGAAGCTGTACTTAAAGATTAGTGATTTTTCTCTTCTCAAGTCACTGGTGCTGCTGATACATCTCTCTGGGGCAGCAGGCAATGCTGCCCATCTCCAGGAGAAGTCACACTGAGGAAACACAGTGTGATGGATAAATTGGAAAAGCAGCGTTTAGCATCTTTTCCTGTTTCCTTTATGTCTTATAACATTGACCAAGTGTTTTAATTGACACAGATTCTCAGGGGATGTAAATGAGCCCAGCTCTGCTGACTCCTGGGTAAAGTACTTGTTTCCTGGGAATCTGGTACTGAGTCTTAACTCCTTGTCTTCAGCACAGGGCTACTAATCTTTTTATGTTGAAGGATGTTGAAATGTGCTATTGTTATTATTGATTTAATATTATACAATTTACAGATTCTGCCTCAGAGGTTTTCATCTTGGGTTTGCCTATTACTTTGATATGTTTAGATAAATATTGTAACAAAGCACTCATTTACTCTCTCATCACTAGGTCAATTGGAAGTGCTTTGTATAATGCCTGTAGAGAGCTCTATGTTGGGTATTAATATTTTTTAATGCTTCTGTGCTAAAAGAGTTGATTATAACTAAAAGGCAGGGGATATATTTCTTATTTGTAATTTGCTTTCTTTTAATTGCAAGGTACCAATAAGGCACGGCATACCAAAAATAGCACAGGCAAAACAGTTTGGCTACTTAAAAAATGCCATGAGAGATTAGCAAAGTATACATGGACACAAACCATACGCAGACAAGAAAGAAACAGGACAAATCAAAACAGTTTTAGCAGGTAAGCACCCACACAGCAGCTTGTGTCATATATCAAAGAGGCACAGACTGTAAAACAGCATCCCGCAGTTTGCAGCGAGTAGAAAGGCTCCCAATAAAACCTTGATCGTCCTTCTTCTTTGGTTTCACAAGCCATCCTGGATAGTGATTGCAAAATTGAGTTGTAAGCATCAAAAGGAGACTGGAGTCATCCTAAACCGTGTCTGTGAGTTTCTCTGGGATCCAGCAGGCTGAGAGTATTGAATACTTGGCAAATGCAGGATTCCTGCTCTGTTGGAAAGTCTCTACTTGCTTCATATATAGAGCTCACATACATGCTATGAGGTAAAACCAGATAGCACAAGGACAATTGGGCTTTCTTCTCAGCATCCATAATATGGGTGACATTCCTTATTCCCACTAAAAAATAGTAAATAATGCTCAAAAATAAGCCAATTTCTAACCGATTAAAACCTGAGAGGAAAAACTACAAAACCAAATTCTGTGTATGTACATGTACTGTAGTAATATAATAGGAGAGAAAAATGCTATTTTTTATTTATTAATTTATCTAAGTTTCAACTGCTTTGAGTTGGTTTTGGGGTCTTCCACACTTTAATTCCTGGAGTAGGTGGGCGGCAATGCTGGGGGGTGATTTTGTACAGCAAGGAGGAATAGGCAATGTGCCTTGACTATGGAGATAGTCCTTGTTTGATGGCGTTCCCAGACTGCAGTGAAGGTCACTGACTTCGGGTGAGCAGGATGGTCTCTATTTAGGGAGCGTGTGGCTTTTGTTACTAAGGGAAATGTAGAGCCGGGTACAGAATTCTTACTTAAGGCTAAAATTATCCCTCTACCCCGTCTCCCAGTACCTGTAGGAATACACTGATGCCTAAGGGCAATATTTCTGTGTTTAGCAAAGGCACAGCAGGGAAAATAGCAAGTCTGAGATGTCCCAGTACTCAGCTGACCCTGGTGGAAGGACCTGGTGTACCTTACGGCACATCAATCTGAGAAAAAGCTGGATTAGAGCCTGTATAAATTAAGGTCAATGCAGTTGGTAATTCTGCAGGACGCTGAGCTGGGGTTTACACTGCTCCAGCTCCGAGCCACTGCTCAGCAGGAGAAGGTCCCCAATGCACGGGGAGACCTGGGGCAGCCGGGACTGCTCAGCTTCCCAAGGCATATCCAAACCTAGCTCCTCCCTGGGTACAACAAGAACTCTTTAAATGCGATTAGGACTTGGTTTACAGGCTGCTTTTGCTGTGTAATTATTAGCATTACTGCAGCATTATCAAACCTGGATTTCACCGCTGATCTGGTGGATAATCCTTACATGTGTGAAATGAAAACCTGCAGCTCCACCCCGATCTCAGCTTCCCACACCTGCGCCCGCAGCGGGCAAAGCCCAGGACTTTCCACCCCAGCTTGTGTTTGCAATATCTATAGCTTGCTGAATTTGGTGAATACATGGTGTGGAAATGGGCCAGGGCAAAGGAGAAGCCTTTTAGTTCAGCCTTTAACAAGAGTTGAAGAATACCAGGAAAAATAAGCCAAAAATATTTGTGTTTCCTGCCAATCTCTCTCAGTGATTTCTTTCTTTTTCCTTCTTTTTTTCCCTCCAAGTTTCACACAAAGCTCCGTCTTTAGGATTAGCTGTCTACAGGCAGCTCTTTGTATTCAGCTGAATTTAAGATTATGGCTGAGCCATAAAAGGGGAGAAAGGTGACACTGTCGAGTTTCTGCAGCAGTAAATCCTGAAATATTCAGGGCCATGACATTTTTGTAGCTGGCAAATGCTGAGCGAGGCGTATCTGGTCAACGCTGAGGCCCAAACCTGGTTAGATTTCACAGAAGAACCTGCTGTGAGTTTCAGGTTTGGGTGGCATCATATACGTTTAGAGAGATCTTTCTGGTCAGATACCGAAATGCTATTTTCATTTGCTGCTGTTTGCAGTGAAAATGCCATTTGATGAAAATGCTCCTGTGGTTAAACCTTGCCGGCTGGAGAGCAGCCAAACAGCGGAGGAAATGCAGGAGGGAGCATCACACCGATAAGGGCCAGAGGGACAAACACTGGCATCAGGAGCTGCTTATCACACAGTCGTAGGCTTTTTGAATTCACTGTGGGGGAGAGGGAAGAGGATGTTCTCACCTGTTCTCCACCCTGGGCTGCAGGAAGGTAAAGGATACCCCTCGGTTACCCATATGGAGGATGGGGAAGTATTTGCCTCAGTCACTTGGTGCTCTGCAGTGCATCCCTGGCTCAGTGCAAGGAATACGCGTTGAGCAGGAATAAACGGATGCACTTTCTGCTCTGCTCTGCCCCATGCACTGCCTCTGAGGAGGGGAGAATTATAAATGCAGCTTTCCTCCGGTGCAAAACCCAGTCTCCAGTGTCTGGATGCAGCTGTCAGCATGCATGTACAAAGACACGCTTAATCTGGGTTAACAGCATGCTCTTTTACAATGCAGTGACTGCTACTACTTACCATTTAGAGAGGGAATGAAAATGTTGAGGTACAATGTTGTGTAGTGGTTATCAAGGGAAACCAGTTATGGTTGTGTGGAAACTCATGGTTTTCCCAGAGCTGTACAGCTGAAGTTGGCACAGGTAAAGGTCCTTTTAGGAGGAAGGTCTGCTACCCAGAAAGCAGGGCTGGAGTGAAGGGTGCTGCTTTCTGCTGGTTTCTAAACCTTTACTCCTAGGGCTGCAATGTCAAGGCCTTTTTGTGGAGGCTCCTACCCAGACAACTGCTTGGAGAGATAAATAACTTGTAGGAGAATGAACCACTAAGAGGTTTTACACTGGTCTCCAAAGAGTCCTGAGCTGGTGATAGCAATGGAGTATTGGGATGTGCTTTGGCTGAGGTGTAAGTACATGTATGTGTGCATGGAGGTGTGTGTACATCAGTTAACTCTGTTTGAAAAGGTCAATGGCTTGAGGCTATGCAAACCCAAGCAGACTTTTTCAAGTTCTAGTTCATCACTGGAACCACTATTAAATCAACCACTAGTTACAGACACATGTCTAAGTTGCTGAGTTTGGATTCACAGACCTTGAGACAAATGGGATCTCGAGGATTTTTAACCTAAAGTGCTTACCGCAGGCTTCCCCGCTGGAATTCTTGTGCTAGAAATCCTATTTATACAAGTGAGGCTCATATAGGCAATGGATTTTAACTCCAAAGTTCATGTCTCTGGTGTTCAGAAGCAGGAAGGCAGCTTGAGATGTGGTTTCTCCCCATATCTAATGAGTGTTATTATGAGGAAATCTTCTACTTGATCAGATGTGCTCAATGATCCCTTAAAAGGGTTTGGATGTATTTAACAGGGTACCAGAGCTCACCACAAATGGGAAGAGGAAAAAATTTATGAAGTCTGAGGCTTTGTCACCATGGTGACATCTATTTGAGTTTGGAAGTTGCATTAGTTTGAGCTCACAAATTTTTCTTTTCCTGTCATTAATGTCACACCTCTTATCCTCTCAGTTACCTCCTCCTCCTTTTCCTACCCCACTATGACTGCATTTAAAAACTAAATTTCCTTTTAGGGAAAAAAATACACAGGGTAAATTACCTCCATGCATTACTGCCTCCAGGAAGCTGCAACTGATGCAATCCATATCTAAGTGGACCTTATGTATAAAGGCAAAGAGAAAAAAATAGTCTCTCTTCTCTTGTGCCAAGTAATTTAACAGCTATGATCAGATATGTCCAAATGTGAGAGGTCTTTATCCATCCTTTAATAATCACAGACCTGACCACGTTCACCCCTCCAATGACTCCACTGGATTAGGTGGAGTTCACAGCAGAGATGAATTTGACCTAGTAAGTACATCAGTGGTCTTTTGGGTTTGCTTTACATAGCACGCAAAGAAGCTCTTCAAAGGTTTGTGGTACAACATAACCTTGACTTCAACTCTAGTTTTAATGGCTACTTGGAAGATGACAAAGACCACACTCTTTGGGAGACTGCCGTAGGGTGAGAAGCCTCAAAACCACATGGCCAAATCTAAGCATAAGTGAAGTCTATGCAGCCCACACAACTGCAGTGGCAGCTGTCAGAAGTGTGCCAGAGAAAGCCATGCTCCTGGCTGACAACTGGAGGGTAGAGAGTCTGAAGCACAACTTAAAGGAAAAACGTTCCTTTGATGGATATCCAAAATTGATGATGGCTTCCTTTCAGGATGAGCATGCTGTGCTCAGGGAGATGCTGATCATCTCTTGAAACAACGCTGCAATCAGCATGGACTGATGGTGTGACAGGAACCATGATCCATAAGCAATGACACTTAAAGCACTTGGTTTTGATGAATTTCAGTGTTTGTTTAACTTGTCAGAGGGAGAAGCTAAGCTGTGGTTGGTGGGTAGAGCCAGGACCAGATTTATCCATTTGCTAATGGTTTTCTGGCCACTGAGACGCTTACTCTTGAACAGCAGAAATTCTATCTGAGCACCTGATTTTAGAAAGAATTTTCTCCCCAGCACTGACCAGCATCACACGTCATCCCTCCCTGCCTCAGTCTGTGCTCACAATCAAGTTCACTCTCAGTAGCACATATTTTATTATATTTGGCTGTGAGAATGCCACTAATTATGAAGGGAAAAGCAAGAGTGAAGGTTAGGGGGGAAAGGTGAAGGTTAAATTCAGACACTCATGACTTTATGGGGCAGTTTGTCCTCAAATCAAAGCCAGGCATTCATGTCAAGCTACGTAAACAGGAATAAATGCTCTTGTGAAACTTGCCTAAGAAGCAAAAACCCGTAAGAATGTTTGCCACAAAATATGTGCTTTCTTCTCCCTTCCCCTCCTCTTGGCCCCAAGAAAGGCGATTGCTCAGAGCATGTTGCTGTCCTGGACAATGTGATACCTCTAAGGATAAAGAATAAAAAACCCTGCCAATAGACACACATTCATGCTCAGAAGGCTGCTGTGTGCTGCAGCCACTGCACTCCCAGAGCAGAGCTGTGTGCCCAGTTCTGGGGTCAGGAGGACACATCCCGGTCCTTCTTGAGGTGTCCAGGGATATATTTTTTTTCAGTATCATGCTCCGTAAAAAGTTTAACTCAAGGTAAAGTTTTGGGAAGGAATAAGAAAACTGGTAAGAACACTTTTTAAAAAGCAAATTAACCTCAGAGCCTCAGCTACCTTTTATTTACCAAACAGAAGAAGTTTCCCTCTGTGATACATTTCTTAAATTATAGGTTTCCCATTTCCTGGCATCCTAATAAAGTCTGGATGAATGATGAGAGAGTCTGCTGGGAGAATGAGTAAACATCTCCTACTGTCTGGAATGTAAGACGACTACTGTCTTATCCTTTGTTACAGGTTGTTAAGATAAAATTACCCTATATATCAACAGCACTGTCAATGAAATTAGAAAGGGCATTCTACCTCCAAGCTGCCTGGAGGGCTTCAGGAGGGGAGGCAGTTGCTTCTCTATTTATTTTGGTTTTCCATTTGCTATGAAAGAAACAAAGGGTTTTGTTTTGGGTTTTGGTGTTTTTTGTTTTTTTTTTTTTTTTTGCTTTGTTTTGTTTTTTAATGCAAATGAAAAAGAGGAGAAAAGCCAAGGAGGATGTGCAAGGCAGGTGCTGGATATTTCACCAACTCAAGCAGGAAAGGAAAGACTTGGTGTCTTGGTGAAAATCCTGGGATAGCCCAAACTGCAGTGGCAGCAAAGCTTGGGTGCAAAGAGACCCTGCAGCTGTAGATGTTGCCCCCACTAAAGGCAGAGGCTGTGAGTCCCCGAGCTGAGGGCACTTCACCTCTTTTGTCCCCCAGCAAGTGTGGCCTGCAGTGTCCTTAAAGGGTGCTCTCCCACAGGGGATGCTGGTGGCCAGCAAGCAAGGAGCACCCCAGGGTGTTTCACCCAGCGCTTGAAAATCCCTACTATCAAATGTGGTTAAACATAACCGGTGGGTTGAAATGTTAAGAGGTCTTGGGAAGACAGAGGCATATGTGCATGACATGTTCCCTGGAGCCTCATTCACATAGGAAGCCAAGCTGACAAGGAACACTTTCCAGACAAGTGTCTTCTTTTCAATTATTTTCAATTCCCTTTAAATAGCAAAGGCTCCTGGGGTAATGTGTGCAGGCTCTGCTCGCCCTAATGAGTATTAGCTTGTGCAGTAGGTTCTGCTGGTGGGGAGCCAAGGGCACACAGCACTGTCCATCCCGTTGTCTGTGTGTGACTGACTGCTCAGGAGGGCAAAGCAAATCCTGGCAGCCCCCCTTCACACAACTTCTGTTCTGGCTCCAGAATGACCCCTTGGTCCCAGGGAGACTGGCTGGAGAGTGCAGAAGAGTCAGAGCTGAAACGGTGGGAGGTGAGGGCTGGCATCCTGAGAAAGATTAGATTGGGTCTTCTCAAAAATGCCTGATTTCTAGTTCAGCTCTGGGAAGAGCCTACACATTTGTTGTTTTCTCTAGATTTCCTCAAGACACCTCTCAACCTCTGGCTTTCTCCTGTGTTTTGCCCCATTTTTGTTTCCACCACTCTTTATCTGCTGCTGCAAATTTGTCAGCTACAGTTTTAGGAGCACTCTCTTGCACATCCCTGTAATCCACTAATGTGCGTCTGGTGTCTTTTACCAAGTCTTGATGCTGTTGCAGTTTTACTGGTCTTTAGAGAGAAAGCACTGGAGAAGATCATCTTCTCCCAGAAAGTATTTTCTGGAGATAGGGAATCTCATGGGCATGCACTTGATTGCCAAAATACTAGAAAGCAGTCTATATTATCTGCCTGTACTCAGGAGCGTTGACTTGTTTTCCTTGTAATTAGGCTCCATTGCCAAAGTAATTACCTGGTTTAGACTTGTTATATTAATCGTGCCTTCAGTTGTCACTAATCTTGAATCCTACGGCCTTGAGAATGGGATCCAAAACTTAAATCCCATTACCTCTGTTCCACACAAAATTAATTCTCAGCTCCAGACACCTCCCTGAAACAATCCTTATGCTGCAGGAGGTGATGGGCTGGTGGAACTCAAGGGTTTCTTGTAGAGGGACGGGGCTCTCGTGCAAGGTAAAGACAGCCTCATCACTTACACGTCCTCTTGTATGCATGCCAGCATCTGTTACAGTCTCACTCCTTTGCCTTTTCTTTCTCTGTTTTTACCAAGCACTTTGTTTTGCTTCCTTTTTTTTTAAAGTTGTTTTTCCATTTTTGAAACTCAGACATTTTACACTTAGAATATTTTTGTTTTGAAATCAGAAAAAAAATTTAACTGAAAACAATACCGGAGAAAAGCTGGAAATAAAACAGCTGAACTTGGGTGAGAAATGCTCTTGGATTCGCAAAGCATTCCTCGCTTTCCACCGTCTCATCTTGTAATGTGTCAGAAACTTTACATGTCACTCTCTCAAGCATTTATGTGTGTGTGTATATACATACATATATGAGAATTTTCTCTGACGAGCTGTAGGGCTTTGCTGCAGATTTTCCATCTCCAGCCATGTCAAGAAGGAAATAGCTTGATGCTCTATTCACAAAATACTTCTGGCCTGTTTCCATTTGAATATTATGCTTGTTTGCATACGCAATTCACGGGGGAGTTCATAAAACCTCTTTCTGCCTGAATTTGTGAATGCCTGCCCACCGCATGGGCTTAGATGAAATTACATTGGAAAAGGGACTGTTTTGGGATGTATACGTTTTGCACATATCCTTTAAATAACTCCAATATGTTTTCAAAGGAGGATATTTTTCCTATGGGCTGAAGGACACGTTTGTACCACCTACTAATTTCTTGAGCTCCAAACCAGCACTAAGTAAATAGTTGAGGTTTTTGCCAACTCGCTGTTTCCAGCACTTGTATCTTCCTCTTTGAGAGATCACTCGTTAAAGGACTGCCTCTTACTTTAATTCTCGGTGCTTGGTTCCAGCAGGAACCCCTTCTCCTACCTCCGTTTCCAGCCTAATGCTGTGATAATGGGGACAAAACTGCTTTTTGCAGTCCTGCTGCCCAGCCCCGCGCCGCGGTGCCAATAGCAGCCAGCACAAAGCGGATGTTTGTCTTTATTAATCATACACATACAATCCGCAACCTGAACTGTGTACAGAAATGAATGGAAAAAGTGCAACCTGACCACAAAAGTCTTATTTTATAAATAAGGGCCTTTAGTAGTAGTTAATTGGATACACATTTTGCTAGATTCATGGAACATTAAAAACTATCATATCCAAATTGACTGACTGAGTTCATGTTACATCTCCAAATTACCAATGACCATTTCGCCTTGCAACATCAGACCCTGGGTTCAGAAATCTAGCTCCGGGGCCTTTTTTAAGTACATGGCGCTTTTTTTTTTTTCTAATAGAGATTGATTTAGTGTATGTTTAATGGCCCCATAAATCACTCAACATGCCCAACTCGCATACAAATTCTGCCAAAAAAAAAAGTTTTCAAGGAAGCAGATGCCTTGTTCTTGGAACCAATTTGCCTTGCTCGCTGCATGTGCGTGAACCCACCGTTTCAAGATCCTCCTTATAAAAATGTTCTGCTCTCCCAGGTCTGAACACTGGTCATTTTCTCTGGGACTGCTTTCTTACTATGCCAAGTTAAACTCGGGCGATTCCCCTGCTGTGCCCGTTCTGTTCTAGTGCCTTTTAGATCAGCAATAAATAAATTCATTGTGCATTTCAACAAGAAGAAAAAGAAAAAGCCGGAGTCGCATTGTGCTTGCTCTTGTGAAGATCTATTGTGTGCAAAGTAGTGCGCTATCAAATGGCGTAGGTCATTTTTCATTACCCCACTGAGGATGCAGCTCAAAGCAGAGGATTATAGAAACTCATTTCCTTTGGTTAAGGAAAAAAAAAGAGTTAACATTCAATAAACTCAAGGGCTATGACGCAATGTGGCCCTCAGAACCTTCCGAGCGGAGCTGTTAATAGCTTCCTTTCCCAGGACGCGGGTTTGCCCCATTCACTTATCGACTTTGATGCATTAGTAAAAGAAAATATCAACCCCTCATAACTCTCAGAAATGATACAATACATCACTTGAAAGTAAGCTAGGATCAACACATTGTTAACTGTTTGATCTCTCGAGTCAAAATTAATGATAGCTGTTTTGCACACAAAAAAATGAATGTTAAAAGCCTATTTAAGCTAACTAAAGACATCCATACAACATCAGGGTTGAATTGGAGGTGATTTCCTGCAATGCAGCTGTTATAAGTTTATCAGTCTGCGGGTGGCAGTAACCAGTAATCATAACCAGATTGCAGAAGGGTGGGATGGAACTTATCTTTAAATAGACGATCTAACTAACTAACTAACTAAAGAAAGCTGGTTGAGAACTAAGTTCACAGTATTATTCACTAGAACACCCAAGGGTCTGGGAGAAGCCAGTTTTCTGTATATTTTAAAGAAATGAAACGGTTCTGAAGGTTTAACTGCTAGGCAGGGAGAAACCAAGGTTCGTAATGATTAACAGCAGACCTCCTGCACTCTTGTACTCGCAACATTTACACAATAATGATAGCTAATAAGAAATGGCATTAAGAAATGACTTCAGCTTTCTCCGCTGAAATGTTGCCATAGGCTGTTGATGAACTTTTAGCTCATTCTCTTGAGACATGGAAAGGAAAGATCTGAAATGTAGCATATATTTCAAGCAGAAGAGTGATTGAAAAAATTCCAAGAAATCTCTCTGAAGAGCCAAAGAGAAGTGTTGCACTGCAAGACAATGCCTCTGGACAATTACAGCCTGTTAGTTTTAATGCATCTCGAATTGCTTCCGTCTGCAGCTAATCTGACCACTGGAAACAGTCAATTTTGCAATGCCCTTTAATTTTTCTGATTTGCGTGTGGGCGGTATCTGTTGGAATTAATATGAATGTTTTCCGGATTGAATTAGAGAAAACAAGACAAGCTTTCAAAGTAGCATCAACTTTCTTTGAGAAATGTGAACTCAGGAGCATGTACAGTGGCAAACCATGTGGGTGATGTAGGTCTGTCCCAGATCGCTGTCAAGAAAATGCGGAAAGGAGAGACAGAGAAGTCCCACCGGATCCTTAGATCTCCCCAGCACCACTTGACAGTCTCTTTAGCCCTCTTTGTTCTTAATTTTGCCGAATACTCAGCTCTTTCTGGGCACTGCTTCGGGCACTCCAGCTCCATCCATTAGAGCCGCGCTCGCAGCCGGCGGGGATACCCCTATTTCCGAACTCGCTGACCCGTGTGAACCCGCTGCTTTCTGTGAATGAATGAATCCCTTAAACAGTTAAGGAGCGAGCCAAAATCTTCTTCCATCCCCAAAGTCAGCCGAATACAGCTTTGTTTTTCAACTGACCCAAGTTTAAAATAGCTGCTGTTTAAGCCTTTCCCATCAACAGCCCCAGCTCCTGCCACCCCCCAGCGCCCCCCTCCCTGCAAACAGCCACCTTCCATCGGCTCGTAGGAATGGTCTTATGGCTATGTTCAAACCTGACTTCTGGAAACTGCAGGTCCGGGGAAGTTCAAATTCGTTTTTGTACAGAGAACAGACTGAAAAATGGCAACTACATTTTAATGTGAAATTCCGATAAAAATGAGTATGTTTTTAAAAGTTCTTCACGCAGCTTTCCTTTAAATTTTGACAAAAGTTTAAACTTACAATTCTTCCCCATGTTTGACATTATGTATAGTACAACTTTTTTCATAGAATTTTTAAATTTCAGAGGTGTTTTTCAGTGGAGAAAAAGAAAATGATTGGTAAGACTGAAAAATTGAAATGTATTTCAAGTAAGACACTCAGCCATTTCCAGTTTTTTGTTTTCTGAATCTTATTCAACAAAACCTCTTAATTATTTCTCCATAGCCATGGGATCAGTTCACTCCTTTCTTCTCCCTAATGGGACTATAAAATCTGCAGCTGGCAGATCTGTGCGCCAGGCTGTGAGATGTGACACATCACAAATATCTGCAGAGGGTAGATTTTCCACTCAACAAGGTAGCAGAGAGAAAGCAATGTCATTGTCATTGCCTGCGTGAGGACAGGTGGATGGTGGCCAAACACTTCCCAATTTCTTACTTGCTATGTGTTTTCCCAGTTGTTACTGGTTTGGAAGTGACCCATCCCAGGCACTGGTTACTGGTGTGGGACAACTGGACTGGGCAGGACCTGTGGCCACTTGGTGCTTGCCCTCATGCCATCTGCTCACTGGGAGTGATTACTCCTTGCCAGGCTCCTTGGCATAAACCCATACCCTACTGCATCCAGTGCCAGGGCTTTGCATGCTTTACAGCCCATCTCATCGTATCAGCACCTTTAAAAATACTGCTACATCTGCTAAATAAAAATTGTATAGGCAGGGAAACTGAGGCACTGATGGGTGATGCCTCTTGCCCAGAGTTATGCAGGGGATGGTGAGAAACACAATCAAGACTCCAGATTCAACTTCTCCCATATCATACTGAGTTATGTCTTGAGTGTAACAATTATCAAAGTTCAATATAGGAACTTTTTTCTGTAGTAGGCTCTGAAATATCCTGTTGTGTAGATCATTTAATACATGGTAAGGGCTGTGTTAGGACCTCGTGTGGTTTAACATAATCCTTAGACTCACGAATTGACTGTTCAACCCCAGCCTTGTGAGAGTGTGGGACATGCTGCCCATCAACTGAGGAAAATCTATATGCAGAAAACAGGGGAATTGGTAAACAACCAGTTAAGCGGCTCAGCCCGCTGTCGCTCTGTCCCCGCTGCATCATCACAAAGTGCTGAATTCCTAAATGTGGAACCCAGATGCAAAAATAACAAAGACCACATTAAAGTGATGCTAATCATACAAGCTGTGGCACCAGAGGAAGATGCGGAAGTGCTTGGGAGGCTGATACAGGACGGGAGGAAGATAGCACAGCCTCCAAGGGCTTCTTCAAATAACGTGTGAGGGGAAGAAGGTTCCTGTGCCTCTACCAAACCTCCTTGTGTGCAGCCTCGGGCATCTGAGACCGCGCACACACGCCCACACGGGCTCCAAACCCCTCTGCAGATGTGGGGCCCCTCAACCTCCTAGGCAAGCTTGGGAGAGGACTACCTTGGGAGCAATCCTTCTTACAAACCAGCCACGGGATGTGAAAAATCTACCTCTTTTTACACCAGGCTTTCCAAGGAACTGTTGATTTCACTAGAAACACCTCAGCTGGCCATGTGAAAGCAGCCCAAGCCCTCACTCAGGGGGACTGGCCCTCCTGCCTCTTTTTGCAGGTGGCAGGACAGGCCTGGCTGCGAGAGCGCCCAGGAGAGGAAGGTAGGACAAGGGAAGGTTCTTCCCGGTCCCAACAGTGATGCAGGTCACAAGGTCCCTCCACAGTGGGGCCAGACACGCAGGTGGTTTCTTGTGGCCAGCAAAGGAGTCTGTGAAAGGCTGTGTAACAACACAATACAATTAGTTGAAGGTGAACACCAGTATGCACTTAGTAAATAGATGATTGCTTCATTAGTGAGCTCTTCAGGGTTGGAGCCTCTGAGAAAGGCAGATATAGGCACCTCCATACTTAAGCCATACCACCTGGGGGAGAGGAAATGATGCCTTGTGATTGAGAAAACCTGATGGGTAAATTATCACCAAATGAGGTGAAAAGCTCAGAAGCTCCCAGAAGGGAGTGAGTTATGGGGCTTTGAACCAGTCACTGAGAAGGTGAGGTGAGAGCTCGGTGGTAGAGGCCTGGTTAGAGAGGGTAGATTTTGTCCTGAGGAGATGAAAAGTCTTGTGGCTTTTGGTGACTTCAGGAAAGCGTGAGCTCTCCTTTCCCTGGAAGGACAAGTTGCTGATGGTACCTTGATGTTGCAGCTTGCTTCTCTTGAGAAGACTCTGTTGGGGAAATGGAAAAAGGTGACATCTGGTACTCAAGAGGTAAGCTTTATCTTCTGTAGTCTTAAATAAAATTATCTGGTAGTTTAGAATGACTGAGGAATCCAGCAGTGTGGTTGATATGGGGGTAGAGCCAGAATGGCCAGAAGTAGGATCTGGAGGAGCCCAGTCTTGGGCAGAGCTGCCACCTTGTGTGGGACACAGCATGTGAACGACATCTCCAGACTGATTACAAGCCTGGAAGCAGAGGCATTGGGATGTTGGGGTTGATCACTGAACAGACTGCAGCTTAAAATACTGTGTGAATTCTGTGAGAGGAGTTTCTGTGCAGTGTTTTTAGAGTAATGTTATTTTAATTATTATTCAAGTGCTTGATTTGGTCTGACTTCTTCTTGGTTATGACTGTGATCGAGGCTGGTCATGTACAGAGGCAAGTTAGGCAGTTGTCTCACTTGCTGTGCCTAGCAAAGCCTCTCTGCTGGCTGTGTAGTTTTGTGCCTTGTTCTGCTGTTGTCGTCTCTGCTCTCTACTCACTACCAGGATTGAGTACAACAGAGTAGGGGGAAGGTTCCTGGAGGCTCTTCCCACCCTGCAGACAAAATAATGCTGAACTTCTGAATTTCGCTGCTGTAGCGTGAGCTTGTCCTCTAAGGAAGAATGAGTGTTGCTTTATCTGTGTAGGGCACCAAAAGCATTACTTGGAACAGGGGGTGCAGAAACAAGAATAGGAAGTGATGTTCTGCCTTTGAAAGCTGATTTGCCCTTGTCCTGGGGACAGCAGAGCTCAGCCTGCGGTTCTGGCTGGAGTGATGCTGCTGCTCTGCGCCCCAGCCCTGGGCGGGACGTGGTGAGCTTTATCCCAGAGCGAGCCCATTCCAGCTTTCTGAGTAATGCTGGCTTATTGGAATAAGTTTTCCTTTGATCTTGTAGACAGAAGTCCACAACAGCTGCTCTGCAATAGATAAGGACAGCCATGCTCCAAGCTGATGGTGTTTGGAGATTAGTCCTCAGGACATTGCGCAACGGAGGAGCGCAGCCCATAAAGACGAGATAATAGTCCTGGTGGTGTGCACACCTGCAGCAGTGGTGCAGGAGGCTGTCTGCCTGTGTATCAGGGTATAGCATGCTATGTGTGATGTAAACGGGTGCACTTCTGCTTTCTCTCTCTGCTGTATAGCCACAACTGCTGCCCCTTTGAAAGACTGGGAAAAATGCCATTTTTGCCTGCTATGACATGTATGCTGAATCTGGAAGTTGCTGTAAAGATTTCTTTTTTTTTTTCCCTTTTTAAATGAAAATTACTTCGGAAGTTGCTGTAAAGATTTCTTTTTTTTCCCTTTTTAAATGAAAATTACTTGATTATAAACTCTTCTCTTAAAGTCTTTTAGTAAGAAGTGTTTAAACTTGTTATTCTAAATAGACTCACTAATGTGTCTCTTTGTGCGTTACTTGACTCAAATGGTGCTTTGGTCTTGCAAGAGAGAATGACAGCATTCACTCGAGATGGGTGGTTTTGGGCTTTCTGTAGGGGTCAAAAAAAACCTGTGAGACGTATGCATTTTCAGTAGGGAAATAGCTCCACGTTCTCATCAAAGTTTTTGGAGGCGATGACAAATATCCTGTATGGATGATCTCTGTCGAGTGCAGGTCACCATGAGTCCAAGCGTTGGTCCTCATCAGGAATCCACTACATCTCTGGGCAAGCTGCCCAGCAGATCGAAGGGCACCCACTTAGTCCCTGGCACGGGGCTGATGTGGCTTGTGTTGTCCCTTGGCCTTTGCATGTCACACCACTCTTGGCACTTGGGGATGTTGTGAGCCGAGATTCCCCTAACAGTGACGCCAGCTCTCCCTGTTAGGAGCAGGGCTTGGATTTGGAGGTTGCCAGAAGTGTGGGTGAGACTGTGGAAATAACCTTTGCCTGTAGTCAAAGGTAGTCAGGAGTGGTGGTGGACATGACTTCACTGTGCCCACTGCTCAGCATGAGTAACCAGTTCCATGCATTTCCATGCCAACCATTAATTTCCAGATGCAATGACTAGCACGGTATTTTCCATTTCCAGATCTTGTTTGTACTGGCATGATTTAAAATACTTGGTAATTACAGTGGTTCTTATAGTCAAACTGCTAGAGCGACGCATGATGCTTGGAAGTTTCTTCTCTAGCTAGCAATTTTGGTAATGACAGTAATTCACATAATCTATCTTCGTGCCCTTGTGGCTTTCAGAAGTATAGGGCTTTTTTTTTTTTCCTCTTTCAGAGATGTAGCCCTGTCTCTATATATAGCTTGGTGGTTATCTAGTATCCTAGATGTGTTAAAATAAACTCGACTGAGAAATTTCAGTCCCATCGCCGCAAACTTTCCGATGTTGCTCTTCACGTTAATGCAATCAAGGAAATGGGAGAAGAAATTAGAGGGGGCAGAGGGGCGAGCTTGGCAGCTGCTGTGGGCACCGGCTGGTTGTATTCCCAGGCAGCTTCAGGGGTTTGGGTGCGTGCCAACAGCATCTCCTCCTGAAATTGGGTGAGTGATGGTGAATATGCCGCACTCTTTCCCCTGGGCGAAGCAGACTGGGTAGAGGTGGAAGGTGCCAGGGCACAGTGAGACTCCCGGGGTGTTGGCACTGAGGTGGGCTGGCCCCTGAGGAAGGTGCTGGTGATGCCTGACCAAGTGCTACATTGCTTGTCTGCTCCCTGTAAGTTAAGAGTTGAGATGGGATATGGCAGTTTCCTCTCATAGATGAGGTGGCCTCAATGCGTGCGACTTCAGGCAGCCGTTGAGCTTAATTTTGGTCAACAGCTCGCAGCACAATAAACAGTTTTGGCAGCCAAATGTGACAACATTCTACTGAACAGGGAAAATCCTTCAGTTTTGGGAAGATGGCCGAATCCCAAAGCTGCTCTCATTTGCTGGTTAAGTCTGCTACCAACAGAGACGCTCCTAAATTACTTCTGGGAGAAACTGGTCAGACAGATCAGAGGCAGACATCTCCCTCAGTCTGCAATTATATGTGCTGGTTGCTTTGAGAAGAGGCCAAAGCAAATGGGAGGCAGCAATTAAGGTAGGCACCAGCAGTGAAGACCTAAAGTATAGGGCACGGTGTTCATCAGTCGTCACTGTACAGAAAAGGTCCCTTCTTAATTTGACTGAAGAGAGAAGAGCTGTAGCTCAGTATGTTTGTGTATTGATGGAGTAACTGGGGTTTTTTTCCCCAGAAGATTCTTGTAGGTAAAGGAGGGTGGGAGTGGTAGATGTTGATTAAATGTAAACTCTTCTGCAAACGTGTGTGAGATCTCCAGCAAGTCGCTAATTCTTACCCTCCCTTCAGAGGCAGGGGCCAGAGGTGGAAAGGTTTGCCAGGCCTCTGTCCAATTAGCACGTACGTTTTCAACTCAGAGGTGATAGAACTGGGGGTTTCTGCATCTAGAACAAGCCCTCGAGGTCACTGCTGCCGTACCAACAACAAATCAACGAAAATCAATTTTGAAGTCTTAAGCAGTAGGAGCAGTAAATGCAGTCTCTCTGATATTCTGTGACCATGGCGCACATTGAATATGAGAGGAAAGAGCTGTTGAACACACAGCACACCATGTCCAGGATGTGTTTGTGTCCATAGTGTGTATGCTGTGTTTCCTGTAAAGCAATAAAACCTCACTGAAATCTAGCTGAATTCAGAATCTGTATGTAAATATTCTGGTATCGACAGTTTTCTTCCTGGTAACCTATGTATAGAGTTGCTTCTGCCACTTTCTAGAGATCTGAAAGTTAAAGCTAAATCAAATGAAATGTTGCTGTCATCTGGCTCTAGAACCAGAGACCATTAACAGGCTCATCAAAGCCCAGGTGGCAGCAGGACCAGTGAGGGCCCCAAATTGCTTCTGATTGTGTACCTGTGGATGTAGGCAAGGAAATGTTGTGGAGGGTGTTTTGGAGACATGACAAAAGAGATGGTGGGTATGTTCCACCTTTGTCCATGAGGGTGTAACTTGAGGTTAGCCGCACCAGCAGAAATAATCTATTTGATCCATGGAAATCTGTTGTCTGGCACAAGGACAGACTTATTCTTCTCCCCGCTCCCTCTGCTACTTTCTAGACTTTGCTTGAAGCTACTGTAGGTTTTGAGACCCTTTTCCAAACCTAGATGGGGGTTGAACTCCCAAGTTCTTAGGGCAGTAGTGACGTTACCTTTCTTTTCGTGTTTGCGTGTACGCACATGTATGTATTAGAAACTTGTAAACACATATATGTATATGGCTGCAAGGGCATCCAAAGCACAGCAGTGGTGAGGACTTGCCAAAATAGGCTAAGAGCTGGAAAAAATCAGGCAGTTCAGGAAGATAGCTTGAAATTAGTGCTGGAAAATAAACATCAGAGCGGCTGGAGCTAGCTCATTTGCAAGTGCTAAAAGAACTGTCTGTGTCTGCTTCCTCCCCCCTATTGGGTCCTCCTCACTGCAGCCATCCACTACAACCAGTGGCCAACCCCATTGACCTGTCTTGGACGTCCCCTTGCTTGTTTGTGACCAGTGGACCTCTATGCTATTTAAATCTGTTCTTTCCTGAACAGTGTTGCAAGACTCCCTCTAACAGTGTGATGCCTGATGCTGTCACGGTTTTATTAAGGGCCTTAGAGGCTTGGTAGCTTGTGGTCAAGTTTACTGCTTTCCTCACCAGTGAGGGAACTATACCCTGCTGCCATCAAGAAGCAGTGGGAACAGCAAAGGTCATTAATGCCTGCTTTGTTAATGAGAAACAGGAAGTATTACCTTCAGCCCTAGAGCCCCACTCAAAAAACAGTTGCCCCCATAATAAAGGGGGGGCCTCTCTGCCACTAGATGCAGGGTGCTCTGCTCATGTTGTTGTCTAGTAAGTGCTCCTCTGTCAGGACATCAACATCTCAGGTCTCTTCTTGAAAACCTGTAGCTTACACAGTTCTTTGGTAGTTTGTGCTAAAGGTTTTCAATGTGTCCCAGGAGAAGAGGGATGTTGTGTCTTGCAGTGTGGTGAAGGGCCATGTGCCATACTCTTACAAAAGCATCAATCCTGTGTTTGATTGATCAGCCAGGGCCTGACCTAGATGATGACAAACCTCATGATCTGTTCCAGCTCTCCATTTGCTGAGCATCTTTCAAGACTATGTAGGTGAATCATGGTCTTGATTCTTCCCTGCTCTTCTGCCCCTTTTTATAAAAAGGAGAAGGGCACATCTGAGGAGACATCAGAGTATGTCTGACACATGGTCTGGAAATGGAGCAAAAGCAACTCCAGTATCCTGCAGCGTCGGCAGAGATGTTTTTCTTTTCATTTTCTGAGAGGTGCTGCAGCAGAAAACCAGATCTGCTTCCTCAAAGACTGTCACTCCCATCTGGAGAACATAATATTTGACCTGCGGGCTTAATTTGCTGTCAGTCTCCCACATCTCCCAGGAAGGAGTCTCCATCTCTTTTTAACTTGAGACTGTTACCTCTTGCCCAAACAACAGGTTTCCCAAGACTTGTTCTTGAGCCAAATGAGAAACATAAAGAAAATGAATGCAAAATGTAATCTTCTTCCTTTTTAACTGATACCAATAAAAAATGCTTTGAAGAGAGAGTGCTTTGCAAGTGCTAATTAATAGGATTGTCACTGCGGCTCTGTGTTGCCACTGCAGAGGAATCAGGCTGCAAAGTGCAGTGTGTCACTGAAGACACATGTCTTGTTCTGGTTGTGATATTATTTTTTTTTATTGAGCATCTTGTTCTCAGCTGCTACTAGAAGCAGGAAATCTCTCAAAGCTGGAAAGAGTTGATACAGTTTGTGCTTTGAGTTGGTTATGGTTTTCCACCTACTCCTGTGAAGCTGGAGCAATTGCTTCTCAGAAGTCCCTCCAGCAGCTCTCGGAGGGAGCTGGTGCCATTCCCAACTAAAGATTGAAATGGCTGCAAGATCGTGGCTGGGGTGGGAGATTCCTCACCTGAGAGCCTAGACTTCATCCCCAAGCACACCAAACTCATGCAAGTCCTTTACTACCTTGTCTCTTCCTTTTCTGTGGACCCCAGTGGAAGAAATTGCAGGGCTTGGAGACAGTGCAGTGTGGTCCCAATCAAGTGTGGTCTAAGCACATCCCCACTAGTACGGGCTATGAAGAGCTTTGTTTTTTCCTGCAAACCAAAAATACCAACTTTTAAAAAATATCTGGAAATAAACAGTTACATGATCCACTGAAATTCATAACAAAGGACAAATTGAATCCTTCATGCTGTGTAACAGCCATAAATAAAGGCTTTATGGCTGAGAAGTTGTAGGCAATGTTCCAGCAAAATCGGATTTATTCCCTCTCCACCCCCTGCAATATAAATCTCTGGAAATGGGGGTTCTAAGGGCTGTTCTGACACAACGTTAACTGCAGCTTCTTAAACCAGACTCCCTGCCAGTATTTATAGTTCACGTTCTGTGCATGGTATGTGTGTATATAACTGCACCAGTTTTTACAGTTGATTTCTCAGTAGTCATGTGAAACCAAAACAACTGATGGGCTGAACTTGGAATCACTTGTGCATTTCTCCAATTTAAAAATAAAATAAAAACGTCTGCCTTGCTGTTGGGAAAAAGATCTCTTCATTAAAGTTGCTCCAAGCCAATGGTGGCCCAACCTCTGTGAGTGTCATGTTCCTTCTCCCTAAAACCACTGTCTGGGTTTCCTGAGGAACCCTGCAAGATGGATTTCAACACGCTGTTGTGCAGTTGCAAAGTTGAGTAGCTGCATGCTTTCTTCTTGAAAATACCTGGTTGTACTTCTTGCTGTCCACTCCAAAACTTAGTCCTGAGTTTTCATTAAATATGTCCTTGGAGTAATTAACCAAGTCCTAAAACTGCAGTCTAGCCAGGTCATTCCCTGTCAAGGAAGAACAACTCAATTCAGTGCACTTAAGAGAGAGATTCTAGCTTCAGGAGCCAAACATAGGTCAGTAGTGGCAGTAGATCACTGTGAGGAAATCAATAAACAGATCAGAAGCAACACTCTTCGTGTATCAGTTTTGGATCAGCTAAGTATGTTGGTTTGTGCTCCTTCCTGCTATGCTTAGTATATTGTCAAAGACAGGGGCTAAAATGAGGAATTTGTTCTCATTAAGCAATTGCCCAAATATTTTATTTTTTTTTTTTTAAAGGGGCTGACCAGTACTTCTGCCCAAGGTGGATGGATGTAGAGCCATTGACCTCTCTGCTCTTGTCTACAGCTTGTTATAAACGCTGAACAAAATGGCTTAAATTGTTGGGACCTGAGAAATGATATCTTTGAGCTCTGACCCTTCATAACCGAATCCAGACACCGAATGTCTCTGCTTCCACATATTTTACATGAAGCACCTGACACAGCAGCAACAAATAGCACAGGAATAAATCCAGCAGCCTGCCTTCATTAGCCAAGCCAAAGGTCACCTTGCTGGTGTCACCATTAGTGTCTGGCCACTACCAGGGCCATTGATTGCTCTAGACCTTAGAGTCTCTTAGCAGAGACATCACGAGATCATGCAAGGGAGGGGAAGGTGGGGAGCCAGGTCGAAAGGCTCCCAGTGCCTCTGTGGGGCTTCTTGTACCCCACAACCACAGTGACATCACAAACCTGGATGTGCTGCTTGGGAAACTTAGCCTAAACCTGAAGTTCTGGGCTTGAGCTACAGGTGCTGCCACTCTGAAGCACAACAGGTCTGCTGAGGTCCTGGTATCCCCCCTTTTTCTTAAGAGCTGCTGAAAGTAAGACCATTAGCCCAAGGTTAGCAGCAGCACAGAGCTGCTAACTCGGGAGTCGCTTCAGCTTCCCGTTCAGGAAGGGTAAGTGCATGTTTTTAATTACGGGCAAGCCCATGGACATTGCAGTGAATACAGCCTCTTGCCCCCTCCCAATTCCAGACACAAATGCTCCGTTCCCCAAATTACTGCTGACTGGCCTGGGATTGGGTTTTATTGCAGACAAGCAAGCCAATTCTTTGAGGGTGAGGTTAATTCAAGCAGCCCCATGTCGAGCCTTATCCTGCAAATGGTTAAAGGCTTACCCATGCCTGCAAAAATTAGTCAAGTGCAAAGCTATCTTCTGAAGGGTTTGTGGGACTGAGGCTGTAGCCCCTTTTTCTCCCCTCGTTTTCCCCAGTACTTTTCCCTGATGGAGGGGGGAAAGAAAATGTGGAGTTGATGAATTTGGCTATGACTTGTTCTGTTTTCCTTTTAAATATAAAACCAAACTCAAGCTGTCTAAAGATTGTGCTGTCTTCGTTTATGGAATTAATTCCAACATCAGGATTCTATTAATTGGAGAAAACAGCAGATTTGTCCCAAAGTGGCAAACCTCATCATAGCAAAATAACTCTCAAAACATTAAATTAAGAAGTATGCTCCTACTGCCTGGTCAACCAACAGGCCCTAGGAAAACCAGCATAGAGCCATGCTATATGGAAAACCACACTACAAAAAAAAATCAGTGCATTAAATATCTGTTACCCAAAACTTCTGATCTTTCTTAGCTGCTGGTTTAGGAATACAAATTCTATTGCATTGAGCAGAAAAAGGGAATAGATATTTTTATTTAAAACAGAGTAACTCAAAGTGGCCATAATAACCCATTTGTCTTGCTTTTGTACTTGGGTAATGAATGACTGTAGTATAAAGTGCTCCTAGTTTTTGCCTCAAGGTCTTGTCAATCATTACCTGATAAATAAAAACTTCAAACAGGCTCTTTTTAGCTTAATTGGGCAGAATTTCTGTCCAAAGGAATAGCTGAACACAGAGCGTAATATGATTGTGGCAGCAATGGAAGTCAGCAAGCAGGGTCTTTGGATGGAAACATAGACCGTAGTTCAGAAAAATTCTGAACTCAAAAGATGGGTCTTTTTGGCATTACTTATCCAGACAGTGTCGGTTCCCGTTGCAGGCAGAGCTGAAAGGATTGAATAGAGCAGCTGAGGAAATCCTGTGGTCCTTGGCAATGCTGCTGAGCTGTGCTTGTGTGAGCTCTGCTCTCCCTCCCTGGTGTTGGGCTTTACAGCTGACACTTCCATAAAAATCAGAAATCTTAAAATTACACTAAGGCTTACTTAAATCATTATCTTTTATTATATGAACGTTGGCAGTAACGTAGGCAGTTTCCTGCATAGGGACAAAAGGATCCTATTGTCAGTACTGGAACAGATCTAAAACAGCTCAATTAAGCAAACACAACATCCTCAAAGTTTGGCCTGAAAGGATGTTAAAATAGTTGATCTATAAAATGTTTTAAACGTGCTTTAAAATGTCATTACTCAGATAAATCTAGCCGTTTTGAAGCTGGTCCACTAGTTTTATGGCCCTGCCAGTTCATGGCAGCACACATATTCGTGTCAAGAGTTCTTCCAGAACAGTAGATGAGGAGACAAAGCCACAGTAGCTCTGAGGACCGAGGGGAACTGCAACCAGCTCGGGAATGGAGTTTTGGCTCCCAGGCTGGGAAAGCTGCTACAAAGCACATCTAGCAAGTTGTGTTTGTGGCAGAGCTGGAAACGAACCGATATTTCATGATATAAGGCTAGACGTGTTGAAGTTAGTGGTAAAGCTTCTGTTGGCGGCAAGATTGGCATTGTAAACCAGGATTATTTTCCTTTTTTTCATTCCTTTTTTCCCCTCCCCTTGCTGGAACCACTTCCCCACTTTACACTGGGTCTAAACGCAGAGAATTGGGACCATACTGAGAAATATCAGAGGATCCTCCTGAAATTAGTCTGGGCATACAAAAGCCAAGTAGGCATGAGTTTAGGTCAGTAAAGGTCTTTCCACTGATGCTTTGCTGGACTTCGGACTAGTGCACAAAGCAAATTTACTTATGAACTTATAATCACTTGTGAAAGATGATAGATTAACTGCAAAATGATGATGATTTAAGCCCCTGGATCAGCAAGTGCCAGTTTATCTCCATAAGCTGGCACAACTCTGCTCACAGTTCAAAGTTAACAAGAACCCCAAAATTGCACTTATGCCCTGAAGATACAATGTTTAGTTAATGCAGGGATTTAGACCTTTTTTTTTTTTCTCTTCAGCTGCCTCCATAGCAATGCGGTGTGGTATCCACAGTAGGAAACCTCATGCCAGCAGCATCTCTGAAATATGCTAAAACAATCTAAATTAGAAAATGTCAGCTTCTTGGCTGATGTTCCTTTGGAGTTCCTTTTTTCCTTTCTTGTGCCTCTATAATTTTATTGGGATGACTAAATCTCTGAACTATGTTAGCAGTAAACAGAACTAATTTACCCCCTGCTTCTTTGAAACAGCTGCTGACAGCTGCACTATAATTCAATCATGGATCTTTGCAGTGCAGTCTGCAAAACATATTCATATTTTTTTGTGTGTTCTTCCCTCTCTGTTGTATTTGGACTGAAGGATTTGTACCAAATAGTGATGTGCTGATTTTGCCCATGCATAGAGATTGATCTACATGAAAACAGAGGTTCAAGATGAACTCTTGTGCAGCCAAAAAGGTTCTTTGAATATAGGGAGAATAACCACACAGATACACAATGTTGTTGGGATATCTTTTGTAAAGTTGCAATGATTTATTTTACTAGTTTGTACAAAAGGCTTCTGACAACTGTTCTATGAAAAGAACCAGAAACGTGTATGCATTTTTGCCAACTGTTAATAAATATCTTCTTAAATAAGGAAACAAATGTGTTTAGGAACCGAGAATCATTTTTCCTGGATGTGATTGAAAAGGAATTCAGAGATGGAAATAAATAATTCTTCTTCCGCTTGTGACAACTATTTACATAAAAATGTACAAACAGTGAAGCTGATGTTGAGCCTAGCAACAGAAATCCTGTTAGTATGTCTAAAACAAAAAAAAACCAACCCTAAACAAAACAGAAACAATCCCCACATAATACTTAATATATGAATCCTATACAGCAAGATACTGTGGTCCAAGTTAAAAATGCAATACATCAACGCAGTGACCACCGACACTGAAACACCCGCAAGAAAAACTAATCCTTGACTACTAAATAATGGAAGTTTAGGCATGACTAGCTTTTAACTTTCTAGGCAGCACCTTCGCTTCCTTTAGAAGGTTTGCAGAAGCACTGGTGTATATACGTACACGATGTCAAAAGACACTTCCAATCTGGGTGATTTCAGTGCCTGACTCTAAATAAGAGATGTACTGAGGGCAGTCTTGGCTGTTTGTTGTAGATGGTCCTGTCTGCAGGCTCCAGGGAGAGGTGGTCTTTCGGCTCCAGCTGTTGTCCTGCCCTTTGGCTGGCTGTGACTCCTTGGTCAAAGTCTCACCTTGGGGCAGTTGGGAAGTTTGTTGGAGTCACACCTGCAGAGTGTGCTGTGTCCAGGCTGGTCCTGTGGGTGTTTTGAGTCACCTGGGTTGGAAACTGGGCACATCTGGCAACGTGGCAACTGCACACGGAGGCCCTGCTCCAACACCTACTGATGTCATGGAGAGACTGCCACCTTCCCTAATCCTGCTACTGGGAAAACACCAATTGACTTAAACGAGATTAGAATTAGACCATCTGAAACAAGTTTCCAATTTATTTCATAGACAGTAATTATTTTTTTTCTTCTTTCGCTTATTCTTTTTAAAGCGAGGCATCTGGTCTGGGTTTGATCTGTGACTTAAAGAAAGAAGAGCAGTGACTGATTTCCAGAATGGGGCGGTTTATCTTATCTTATCATTTATCTTCTTCCTCTGACTCTCCTCTAAGGCAGGACACGGAGCCAAGTCCCCTTTGCAGCTGCATCGCCCTGTCCGCTCGCTGTGCAGGGATTTATTACGTTCTGGACCAGTCTGTTGGAGGTTTAGGTTTTTGAAGTTTGGAGATTTCGAGCTGGGTGTGCTGAGGACCTGGTGGTTTAGTAGGCAGAAATTTTCTTTTTTTATCTCCCTGGTGAAATTTAGGCCAATCCCAGTTTCGTAATCACAAGGTATGCCAAGTGTGCAATTAGGTTGTGATTGGTTAGTGCTACTTTGTATTCTTATTCACAACACCTTTAATTGATTTTAATTACATAAGTGACGTTTGTGTAACCTGTGACTTTGAAAGAAGGAAAAAAAAAAAAAAGAAGCCTTCAGGGGATGTTTTCTTGCTCCTGGTTCCAGCTTGTTGCTGTGGCTCTTGAAAGGGAATTGTTTTTTTAATTTATTTTTTTTTTTAAAGGTGAAGCCAATAATAGAGCAGGGGTTTTATCGTACATGCTGGCTCTGGGCAGTAAGTTTTCCTAGCTTGTTCCTAGCTGAATCTGTGTGGTGCTGACTCCCAATTTACAGCACCTTCAGCCCTTGAGCCTCCACAATTTTGCTAAAGTGTTGGAACTTGTTCTGTTGGTGAAGTCAATGGACATTTTCCAAACAGGAGCAGGATCTTTAGCTGGCGCTTTCACAATTCTGTAACTGCTTAGGGTACCCAGCTAGACATTAGGATTAATCCCTGTTTCTTAACATTCTGCTGCTTTCTTGTTTCAAGTTCATAGCAAATTCAAATTCTTTCTGGTTGCTAGAAGAAATTTCTTTCCCCGTTGACAAAAAAGGTATATCCAAAAATTCTTGCTCTTTGGAATTATTTTCTGCAGTTCTTTTGCTTGCCAATTAGAAAAGTTTTTTTTTTTCCTTAGACTAATCTGTCCTTTGAATTTGTGTCAATCCAGATCTAGCTTTTGCTACTATAGTTTAAAACTGGAAGTTGCATGTAATTGATCTTTGCTTTTGCTTATGAAATTGAAGCAGACGGATGGAGGTAATAACTCTCTAACAAAATACCTGTTCACTCCAGGTATATTTTGTTTACTTATTTTATTGCAAACTGTATTACAGGAGCTATACATGCTTATTAGTCACAGCACATTCTCACCTTGATAGATTATTATTTTTTTTAACTCACAATCAACACTAGTGAGTTTGCAATCTTCAGAAAGACTCATTTGCAAAAGTATGTATCGTAGGAGCCAATTTTGCAGGCAGATTTGGTTTTACATGGTTTCTCTGGCTTGTTTCAGTTTACAAGCTCATTGTCTGTAATAAACTAAAACAAAATGTGTTCAAATGCCACTCAGATCCAGAAACTGTTCCATTGTCTGAACTTTCAGAAGCCTGGTCCTAAAACCGTTTGGGATTTTTTTTTTTCTTTAAACCCATTTCTGGAGTGCTAACCTTTTCCCCTCCCCCACACAGCCGTACAAAACCACTCTTTACAAATAACTTCTTTTTTTTGTCTTTCCTACCAATCTAATGACAGCCACATGCTCGTACCACCATGTTCCTGTATTTTTTTAAGATAACGTTGGAGCTGTCATCAAAATAGAGCACTGAGATGGCATTGAGTTGGGTAGGAGCACAGCAGGGCTTCGGCACAGTCTCTGGGTTTATAAAGTGAACCTGGGGAATGAAAGTAGATGCACGTTAAGATTTACTTTTCCCCTTTCCTCCCCCATATTTTTCTTCCCCAGGCAACCTTCTGTCTGGCCCATCCACTCACTCAGACATGTTTTGAACACCTGGCTTTGTGTACAAATGTCTTGAGATGTCCCCTGTGTGTACAGAGTGTGACGCACGCACCCAAGTCAGATCTCCTTGGAAATCTTTCAGTGAAGCAGGTTTTCATTAGAAAATCCCCATTTGTCAGAGCAGGCAGCGTTCTGCAGAAGTGTACCAGTTACTATAAACTCTGCAGGACATGTGGGTGAGGTTTTGTGAGAAATCCCATCAGCTCTGGGTGGGGGGGCCCCAGTCCCTGAGACCCAGCTGGGGCCAAGGGCTCTGGGTCTCTTGTGCTCCCTGCTGCGGGACCTCTGAGGAGAACAGGGGGAAAAGCAACTAAAAAGCAATTTACCAGGAGAAAAACATGCAAATTTTTATTCCTTTGGAAACGTAGATGCTTCTAGTTTCCTTAATACTTTTTGCAATGTTGTCCTTGGAGGTGCACAGGACATGGGATGTAGATGGAAAGATGGAGTGAGCATCCTCGTGTCCTGCCAATGTGTGCAGGGGCTGGGGCTGTTGAGCTGGACCTGAGCTGGCTAAGGGAGGGCCTCCAGGCAGGTCAGCCGGGAGTGCTGCACAGCCAGGGTACTGGGGAGCAGCGTGTCTTCTGGTCCATGCCAAGAGCTGGGGTGCACTGGCTTTGGTGACAGAGCTGGGGCTGGGTGGTCCCTAGCCAACAGTTCCCCTGAGCACAGGCTCTGTGTCATGAGGACACGCCAGCTCAGGACTCCCATCTGGACATCTTTGCACAATTTCATAACACAAATACACCCACAGAGCAGCTGGGCTGTGTAATTTTGAGATTCACTGACCCCTTCCTCAGTCTGCCCCCAAATCCCCTTTGGTAGCAGCCTACACTGGATCCATAGGGAGTTTTTCCAAGAGATGCTGATAGTGGGTCTCGCACCCTGCTCTTCCCTTCCCGTGTGGTGGGACTGTGCCACCATTAAGATGTCTATCACAGGGCCCTTGGAAACTACAGAGAGCATGTCAATGCTTGCAGCAGAGGCAGGGTAATTCCTAGCCAACTATTAATTCAGGCCACTTGGTGAGACATGTTTAGCCAGATGCTGCAGGCATCTTAATGAGCTAACGCAGACCTTCCTTCTCTCGTTAGCTTAGAGACTTTTTTGTGTAGAAACTTATTTCTGAGTAGCACTTATCAGAAATAACTCTGTTCTAGGATCTACAGTGCACCTACCAGTGTCTGTACAATGGCGTGATTTGTAGCATTCATGTATGAATTCAACGGGAAAGCACATTCTCCTTCACAGTAATAGGCAGCATAGCCCTCCGGAGCGATGATCCAGTCCTTGAGCAAATTGAAGATGTTAGATTGTGGAGAAAGAAATACGGTGCAGTGAAACAAAGAGTAGAACAGCACGTAAATCTAACAATTCGTACGTCTACATACAATTACAGTTTCCTGCAAATTAAACATCTGGTACTCTGGCTTTTTTAATGCCATCTTATACACCTCCTAAGTGACTGCTTTTCCTGCAGGGGTGTATCCCACTTTGCAAACATGCCCATAATGTAGCTGGGTTTAATTTATCCATTCAGCAGCACCCTCCTGGCTGTCCACAAGGACCACTTCAGCCATCGCTGAAATACAGGTACAAGCTTTCAGAAATGACAATGTCTTTAACCAGGTCTAAAAGAATTGATAGATGAAAATGGAGGTCCATGAGCACCTTCAGCGCTGCCAGGGAGAATTCGGGGGTCATGGTTTCTCAAAAGGGACTTAAGTGTGTTGAGTTTCTAGCCAGTCTCACACTAAATATGTGTATACCCTAACTTTGCAGAAGCACTTCTTCAGCATGGGAAACGCGATACACAATTTTCCTCCCCCGAGATAAAAAAAATAATAAAATAATGAGGTTATTAGCATGTTCTTATTATCGTGGCTCAGTAAGTGACTCAGCCCTTACCTGCCACCCCAGGTCCCTGAAGCTGACGTAGAGCTCGTGCTTCTTGCAGGCTTGTCGCTGGTCGCTGCTGCTGTTCTCTGCAGGGGGGACAGGGTTGGGTCAGGCTGGGCTGCCCCAGCACCCACAGCCCCCAGCATCGCCCCAACAGGGAGTGAGGTACCGCTGCTCACCTGATGTCTTTTTAAATTTTTTTTATTTTTTAAAACATTTTCAGTTTTAGCCATAAAACTGGGTTCAATACATATGAAAAGCCCCTTTGGCCTTCTGTGCAAATCCAAAAAAGGCCTGGGAAAATAGCTGCTTTTTCTTTTTCCCTGGGCTTCCTCTGACCTCATATTAGCAAAAAGCAGATCTCTTTGATTATTGCCTACTATATAAAAGGAGAATCTGTGAAAGGAGTGATAGGGAATGGCACCATCTACCAATTTTCTGAATTTCTAAATGTCTTTGAATCGCTTGTGTTACTGGTGACAGTTGCACCTTCAGGCCTATAAAGGCAACGTATGACAGTAAGATAATGTGGAATCTGTTCTTCTGTCCAGTGCAGCTGGATCCAGATCACAGAGTTTTTATATCAGGTGACAATGCTGAAGCCAAAGAGTAGAGCGTGGGTCTGAACTGTAGATCTGAACAACCCTGACTATCGGTGAGTTGCAAAGTTGTGCCCATCCTGGACATAGAACCTGAGCCAGAGACCCAAGTAGAAGTACTGGAAAATACTTCTACAGCTCTTGTTGTTGGAAATGAGCTCAACATGGGGTCCCCAAGCTGGTAGCAGGACTTGATTGATCCAGAAGGTTACAGGGACATTTCTAACCTACTCACAGAAGTAAGAAATTCTTTTGCCCATTACCCATGCTTTAAAAATTGAATTGGTATCTCAAATAGATCATAAAATGTACACTTAAACTGCAGACCATCTGTGCTTGGGGAACTGCAGAACCCAGAGCTTGGAAATGTAAGCCATGGAAAACCATTTTAAGAAACTCCAGGATTTTGGGTGAGAAGTATGGAAATACATATATGTGGGCAGGCCAGAGAAGCCACACCTATCACCAGGGCTGCAGAAAAACATCGTTAGCTCTAGGACAGGAATGACCTGACTAAATGTTGGGAAGCTGGAACAAGACTGATGGGAGAGAGTTCTCCCATAGCCTTGCAGGTGACCCCACGCGACCCAAGGGGAAGATGAGTCATGTAAGATGTTATAGTGCCCTACACTGTCCTTCTCCTTCCACCTCTTGCAAGCTCTCCTGCTCGGTGAGGCGCTCGCAGAAATAGAGCTGGAATTTGCCACTGCCCTCGGTGGAGCTGCCCCCACACTGTGGTTCCTGCTGGGGAGGTCACCAAGGGCCCGTTATTCTGAGGTATCTCGTAATTAAGCCACGTTTCTATTTCAAATGCCTGATGGAATTTTCTTCCATATTAGGAAGCGCAGCTCCCCCCAGAATAGCTGCGGTTATCCTGAGCAACAAATGGGTTTTCCTCTTCCGTGCAAAACTTTTGGGACTACTAAACGTTTTGGGGGCTAAACTTAAATCACAAACTCTAAAAATCTGCAGTATTTTGATTCAGATCCACTGAAATATATCATTGTTTTGATCACTTACTCATTGGTTTCGTATAATTATTTTGCATTTCAAAATGAAAATTTATTTCACATGGGAGAAAAGGAGATTTTCTGGTTAGATTTTTTTTTTAATATTGGATTAAGAAATCCCTTAGTTTAACAGCTTCAAAGAAACGTTATTTTTCTAAATTTTTTTTTAATAATCCCTAATCCCAAGTAGTTTCAAACCAGCAAGAGAACAATAGTGATAGACCAAAGACACAACAAACACGCTGAGCATGGGAGAAACCATTCTCATCCAGTGTAAAGTCCAGCAGAACATTATCCCACACCCAGAAATACAGACCAGCAGCCCACGCTGTACCTGCAATGTTTGACACCCGGAAAGCTTCCTGGTTCTTTGGCGTTTTTGATCGATTCTGGCTCCTTTGCTTCCCTCCCGTGGAGCGAATGCTGCGGAGATGGACCTCGGTGGCTTTGAAGAAGGCCACTGTGAACGGCTGCTTGTTCTGTGGGCCGTGCCTTCCGATGAGACCCGCCAGTTTGGGATTGATGCTTTGCCCTTAATGACAGAAGGGACTGGTAAGAGGGTCGGCAGCACTTTTCATTTTCAGCAGACACAGTAAGGATAAGGAGAAGAAGAGCTGCTGGTGAGGGGGATTCCTAGGCATGTCTGTATGCATCAGTCCCCCAAGGGCCTGGACTTAATCGGCAAAGCTGCTTCTGACAAGAGCAGCCCAGCACAGCTAACTTCATTTTATATCTGCACGTAAAAGTTACATAAAATAGTCCTACATATAATTATTTTACCCTAAATCCGCTTAGCATTAACTTTTCCTGCATTCTTTAGAGGGGTTTCTTTAAGTTCACCAACCTATAATTTGAAGTGATCCTATAAAAGAAACCATAAAACTTAGCCCATAGGAACACTAAATTCCCACTGGAAGGTTATTAACTTAAAATAAAAATGCCTTGTATGAAATGCTGAGAGAGTTCAGATATACTGTAGCAGAGAGAAATAAATAGTTCAGATATTTAGAGACATTTTGCTTATTGCTGTATCTCAGCACTACTGTACCCGCTAACTTTGTTGCAAAACTGCTGATTACTGTTCATGCTTCCTTCATCCTAGGCTTTTAAAATGATTTGATTATTAGTGAAAGATGATAAGGTGGATTCTCTGTAGAATTAAGTCAATTATTTACAAAAGGAGAGGTGGCAGTGGGAAATTAAAGATTTCTTCCTGTCGCCTCCGAAGGACGTCTGGGTGCTGTTGTGAAATGCAGGGGTGATATCCAGGATTATTCTGTTCCGAGTTACTGAGTACTGCTGCTAAGTCAAAGTTATGTTAATGGCTTTTGCCATCCTTTTGCTAAGGACAGGGCTGGACCTTGTCAGCAGTGAAGCAAATATGTCACAGGAGGGCTGATGCTTTCCTAGAGAAGCCCAGAAAGGCAGCTGGCCGGGGAGAGCAGGCAAGACAGAAATGTCCTTACCTTACTAGTTTCTGACTACCGTGTGAAAAGAAGCGGGTAACCTGAAATATTGCTAGGTAATGGTTTATAACTGCTGTTTTTAAGGTGAGCAAAGTAAATGCCAGGACTTATAAATCATTTGCTTTATGGAATTATTTCTGTCTTGGCTCTCACACGTGGCCAAAAGGTTGGTAGATGTGGCAGACCCAGAAAAAAAGGGGGCTGTGGTCAAAGCTGGAGGCCGAGAAATGGACTGGAGGAGGCTGGAGTCCACTCTCTGTTTTTCCAGAAATGTGGAGCTCGGTGAGGAATTCCCGAGCTGCAGCCCGTGGGGCTGGTGGAGAGGACGGGCTCGGGGGGGCTTTCATGGGAGCGCGGCAGCAGGAGGGCTGCCCGGAGAGCCCTGGTCCTGTGGCTGGTCGTCTGTGGAGCAGGGGGGCCAGGCCCTGCAGACTAGATAAAAAAGTAAAGCTAGTCTCAGGCAGGGTACCAGGCCAGCTCGGTCATAAAGAGCAAGTACAAAACCTCATGTACGTAGATTTATATGTGGACACACATCAACAGTTCCTTCACCTTCTGCTTAAGCTCCTTTCCAGAAACTTGTCCAAACAGTTTTCATTTTAAACATTTGAGGCTGAGCCCACAAAGTGCTTAAGCAAGTAGCTAATGCTAAATGTATAAGTAGTTCCACTTGTGCTCAGGCTTTGCCAGATTGAAGCCTTATTTCCTGAAAACAAGCTCAGCTGCAGGAGTTAGAGCTCACTGAATTCTGCTCCTACGGCTTTTCCTGCCCCTTCAAATAAACCCTTCTGCTTCCCAAAGCTGTTTAAACTACCAAAAACCTCTATGGCTGTGGTTTGTCCTGTGTGAATTATTTTCCCTCTACTGTGTCTCTAGAGAGTATGTCAGCAGTGAGGGGACCCAGCCTCACAACGGGATGTTTAATGGATTTGCATTAGCACAGCAATAAGTAGCATTTGACCCAGGAATTCCTTGTTTAACACCAATGTGGCATGTTCAAGACCAGAATGGTAGCAATGTTTCCTTGGGAGTGGGGGGAAGGCATGCGATGCTCTGTATGCAAAGTAGCATATCTCCTTTTAATAAAGCTGGTAATATTCCACTTTCTAACTTTCCTGTGCATCCCAAAAGCAGGGTTAAACACAAGGAGATGTGTGTAGTCCCCATTAGACAATGATAAACTTCTCCGAAAAGAACTAAAGCTGTGCTCTTGAACCAGAGGGTATGGCTTTCTCTGCTTTTATGAAGCTGCTTTTTTAATAGTGTCAAAAATGGGATCTTAAGTAATAAACCAAGTAAACCAAAGCGGGCAGCTGCTGTTCCCCTGTGCTGGTGCCGGGCTGAGAGCCCCCTGAAGCTGCTGACCCACTCCAGTGTCTCTTTTGCTTGCTGCTCGAGCTGATCCCTGTTTTCTAAGAGTAAACAAATACCCTTTGATTGCACCCTAGTTATACACATTAATAGAATTATTTGGGAAGACCATAAAGAAATGCAAAGATCAGTTAAAATAATTTCCTTTGTATTATTTCATCTGGACAGTGCTTGTGATGTCAGAATTCTTTTTACATAGACTGTACTGGCTTCATGGTTAGAGATCTCTATTTGTAGTGACAGATACAAAGAAAATATTTTAATTTTTTTTTTTTTTAATTCACTTAAAGCTTTGGGGATTGCCCAAGCATCTAGTGTTGCGTCAAAATCCTGCTGCGTTTGCAACTTATGATTTTCATATGAAGTCCAGGTGTAAAAGCAGTTTTCTTGTTAGCACACACAGTTGGTCTGAATCCAAAATGAGACTTGGGGAGCAAGGAAGGACATGTCCTTGCCATTCAAAATAGAAAGAAAATTTCACGTGTGTGTTGGAGAACTGTGAGTGCAAAGGTGTGCTGCCAGGTGGGACTTGGTTACAGAAGACAAACAGACAATCAGCTCCTCTATCTGAGTATTTACTTTTTAAACTCTGCAGTTGGCTCTTCTAACTTTAATGACAGGCTGATTAAAGTATTTTGTTAATCTATTTTGAGAAAGCAGCAAGCCACTTTGTGCATGGTTTCAACCCTTTACAGACTCAGCTAGATTTTTCAGGAGTGTAAAAAGAAAGCAGATTACTAATTTTCATTGAGTTGAATAACAGACGAGAACGCGCTTATTACTGAACCTGGGGATTTCTGTCTTTGAACGCTCTCTCTGTGACAGAGCTGGCTGTATGCTCTTAAGGGTCCACTCCTGATTGCTCCAACAGAGCAGACAGAGTTACTGTAAGTGTGTGCAGGGTCCCAGTATTTCCTTGGATGCCGGCATCCAAGGAAAGTCTCCACTGAAATCTGTAACATATTCATAAATTAGCTGCCTTCCTCCTTAATGCTCAAAAACAGGATTGACTTTTTGCTCTAAAATCACTGGGTGAGGATGGGTGAGGACAGAGTGATAAGAAGACTTTATCAGTAGATGAGTGTGAGTGTAATCCTGTAGTATCTGTAGTGTTTAGAGAGATTAAGCCTACTTCCAGCTATTGCTTTTCTGTGGACTCTGGGCTGTGTCTTGAAGGTTTTCCTGTACGTGAACCCCAACTGAATGGATGTGCAATGATTGCGGACACAACTCCTGTACTTCCAAGTATTTCCTTTAGGAGGCAAACTGGAAACTAAAAACAAGGACAAGTGTTTGAAAACGGGTTAAGCTTGTCTTGGATATTAATTTGCCTTACTGTTTTAGCTTTACAAGTTAAGATTAACTTGTAAATCATGTTGAATTTCAATCTTTATACAAAGGTGGCAAAAGTCATCTGTTGTTGGGGTGGGGACTAGGCCACGGTGAAGCTCCTGCTTTCGATCTGTGTTTGGGTTTCTGCGTTCGCTGATTGTTCAGAAAGGGCAGGTTAAAACAAACCCTGTGCACCTCTGTCTGCAGGTCTCTCACAAGTAAAATCTTCCTTTCGTGTACATGACTCTCTCCTGGTTGCCTGTTTCAAAATTGTCTTCATGTAAAATACTACTGACTGGAAACATTCAGAGTGTTGCATAAAAACCAATAGCAAGTGATATAGATGTATATCTGGAGAATGAAAGTATGTCCTTAGATAACTATATTCAGAGTATTTGGAATGGTCTTGGGCTGGGTTTTGCTTAACTTCTCCCGTGGGGGAGCCAGGCAGTTCCAGATGGTCCCAGTCCTGGGAACCCCCTAGAAGATCCATGGTACTTTGGTTTCCCTGCACAAGTCTCCAAGTAAACATCACGAATCTTAACTTTAAGACAAAGCAACATGGCTTTTTAGTTAAGAGCTGGTTAGGAAAATTCCCTGCCTGATTCTAAACACACCCTTTCTGGAGATGTTTCAGAGCCAGGTCTTCCCACCCATTCCCAAACCTCACAGGTTTGTACCATAAGAATGCTGCAGACCTTGGAGTCCAGACCAGCATAACTTTACTAGGCGCTTATACTGCTACAAAGGACATTGAAATGGTCCCTAGCTGTTTTCTGAATTTGAAAGGTCTTCCTTTCTCCTCAACTGGATGGCACTACCTGCTAATCAGCCAGCAGCATATACATACCTTTATGGGGATGTGTACGTAGCTAATACTGAAATGACTGCATACAGGTTACCCATCTATTTTAATAGTGCATTTGAGCACATCTTTAACCTGAAATATGTCTATGGATTATTATTACTTGCATCTTAAGCAAATTCAGGAAAAACATTAAGAAATCAAGAAATTCTATTCAAAGGAAAGAGTACTGGATGCTTAAGGCTTCCCCTGGCTGGGAACTGTACACCCGAAAGGGACTCACTGATTGATGTTGGTGCCTGACACTCACCATCGATGCCTTCCACAGACAGCTGCAGGCCAAGGTTGTGTTGGGGATTCACCACCCAGTGATTACTGGTTGCAGTAATGTCAAACACCAGCCACCCTTCTTCTGCAGCCCAGATTGTTCGAGAGTCGAGCAGGAACAAATCTGAATCCCTGAAAAAAAGAAGCATAACTCCCAGTTACCTGGGCTTTCCCCTGGAGTACGTAGACATTCAGAGACATGTTTTAAGCGACACACTTGGTTGGCCCTTCAGCAAAAGGCAGATTATGCCAGAGCAGGGCTGGCGTGCTTTCCCCTCTAATCACCTTCAGATGAAGCGCTTTTCTTCCCTTTAAAAAAGGGAGGATGGGTTGAAGCAGAGTTGAGGTTACTTTGCTGTTACAGTTAACCTTAGAGCTGCTGATGCAACTTCAGAAAAAAACACTTGCCAGGCACAGATTTGCAAAATTATTGTTTGCATATACAAACTTGGTAATTAGGCAGACAATGCTGCTCATTATCCTTTCCATACATAATTTCCTGACTTCTATGCATAATTGTAGCATTGGTGCAAGTCAGCTGGAACACTGGTATGCATTTATTAACATGGGTAATGGTTTTTTAAACTTGTTCGGCTGGGGTAATTGATTGAGGCAATAACCTTCTGCAGAGTCACAGGTCTGCGTTATGTTGGGTGGCAATTTTCTTTCAATTTGGCTGGGGTTATTTATTATATATCAGATACTTGATTGAGGCAATGACCTTCTGCAGAGTCACAGGTCTACGTTATGTTGGGTGGCAATTTTCTTTCAATTCACTGCTTGGATTTTTAAAGGCCACTACTGGGTTATTCTGGTTGAGGAACTAATACCAGAAAATGAGAAAGATCAAAACTAGAGAGGATTTCATGCATTTGAAAAGGGTGAAATCATTCTGGATTTACAAAACATTTCCTGGCAAATTTCAGTAAAGTGAAAATTTGAGGAAACACAGGTTCTGTAAAGGAAGGAATCTTCTTTTATCAGAAATTAAGAAAGAGATAAAACTTGGATGGAAATAGTGAAAAAATTGGATAGCGTTTCAGTTTCTCCATAAAAAAACATCTTTACAAGAAGAACAAAGAAATAGGTTGGAAGTGTCTAGACAAGTCCCTTAAGAGCTGCTTTTGTACTTGCAGTGCACAAACATGATAACTTGTTTAAGTGTAATTATATCCTTTTGAATGAAGAAATATCCTTGGAAAACCCTTTAATCATGTCCTCAAAGCTTAAAGAAGGCCTTATTAATTTTGTCACTATTGATTTGACAGTGCAAATACATATATTTAACTTAGTTTACACAGTGCCTCTTCTTTGCACGAAATATCAAGTGATCAAAAATTAATCTGAGAAGCGCTGTCGGCATAGAGGCTTTTGTCTCGTAGCTTTTAGTGATTCTTTTCCCTGTGAGATACCAGGAAATTAGAAGCTTTTGTCCCACACAGCTGACTCAAAGCAGAAACGGAGTTTTATTGCAATGTTTTTACTATCTAGCTTTCCTTTCAACCTTTGTGGGCCAGGGCGTATGAGAGATGATGGCTTTCCTCTGTGAGCTATTGGATGTCACCGCCTCTGGCTCTGTGCTGGCTTCCATAAAATTAAACGTCTGAAATTAGTTCCTGCAGAGCACATGAGAGCATCACCCAGCCTGCGTAAGAGGAGGATTCTGTCGTTTCCTCACCAAAGCATGATACCTCTGGATACCGCACCGCTCAGGACGTAGATGGAGCCAGTGCTGCTGAGGGTGCAATTAGTGCTGCGTGTGGTGGCCTGAGGGAAAGTGGTGGCTTTCTGTGTCAGCTCTATTCAGAAGGAAGAGGCAAGGTTTGATTCTTGCAAGAGATGTTTTGCGGGCGTGGGATTATAACAATTTTAATTCCTCCCTTTGCCAAGCAGGCTCCTGCTATGGAGAAAGGCATGGGAGAGGGAGTTTTCCTTTCTTTTAAACAAAGTTTCGGTTTGTGGAAGAAGCCCTACATCAGAATTAAACTTGCTAATGCATAGGGGATCAGATGAGGGAGTGTTTTGGCGGATGTTTGGGCAGCCAAAGTGGGTGGCTCAGGAAGGGGCCGTGGGGCAGTGATGGAGAGCCCCAACCCAGGTGTTGGGAGCTGCTCTCTGGAGCCCAGTCAGCTTTGCTGGGTGCACCTAGGGCAACTGAAGATAAACAGGGCGGATGACCCCATCCTTCCACATACGTGAGTTACAGGAATGTCAGATGCTTGAACCCTAACTGGGGGACAAATTTCCTGGGGTTTCATCCCCACCCAGAAGCAATGGCCCTGTTCCCACCACGCATGACGCAGCTGCATGGACACCTCCCGCCCTTCACTGTTTACAACACACTGAACAAAACGCATCCCAGAGGAGCCGGGGACGAGGGAGTAGTACAGATTGGCCCGTTCCAGTGGCTGAGTCTAAGTTTCCAGAAGTAAAGGGTTTTTATATTCACATACTGCATCATTTAAGCATGGCCCCTGACTGGAACTCATGATTCACACAAGGTTTAGTTCATAGGGACTTGGCCTGCTTGGTTTTTCTCCCTTGTAGTTTGCAGGTTGAAGATAATAGCAATAATGATAACTTTTTTTTGTTTTGTTTTTAGCTACTGCTCAACTGCAGTATTATTACTCAGAAAAACCAGCCTTTAAGCTTCCCATGCTGACATGATGCAATCAGGGTAACCAGACAACATGAAGCATCAAGTACCAGGGTGAGTCAGTCTGGGAAATTGTATAATGCGTTTGTTTTCCTGTAGTTACAGCAATGTGCAAACAATAGGCCTGGAGGGGAAGCCCGAAGTGAGAGATCAAAGGGACCCACTGAAGGGAAATGTCCTTCCCACACACGCTTGGAACATTTGGACCCAAAAAAGCCCCATGTCAGATGCTCTGGAGAAGTTCAAGCACTCCTGGATTAGCACTTTCCACTCTGGCCCACCAGCAGCAGCCAGGGATGCAAAACCTGAGTGGTGTTGCAAGCAGAGGTTGCCGAGGTTGTAGCGCCCGTTCAGATGGAAAAAAAAGAAACCAACCCTCTTGTTCTTTTGAAAAGAACAACTCCCTTTAAGTTAAATGCCCTGCTCTCCAAAGACTTATGGCAAACAGCGTTAAATCACTAGCAAATAGACAGCAAGCCCTTTAGACATCACTTTTGGACAAGACATAATAAACATGGCAAAGGAATGTTACTCTGCTTAGACTTAAACAAAATTTGCTCTGAGGGCTCCTGTCTAATGAGTTGTCATATAAGATAGTGCTAGTTAAGTCTAACTAATGTGGCTGGTTTGGGGTTTAGGTTTGAGATAAAGATCTAAACACAGAAGGAAAAGGTTTCTAGTGCACATCTCACCCTCTGGTATCTTACGCATATTTAGAGTATTCTTGGATCAATATGAATAATGGTTCTGCAACCAGGTGGTAGAATCCTTGGCCCTGCATTCAGTCCCTTCATTTGAGAACTTCAGAGCATGTGAAAAACTGTACTGAACCTCCTATGGGATCAAGAGATAGGAAAAGGCACATGATCCTCATTTTACAGAAAATTAAGCTGGGACATGGAAATGTTAATGTCTAGATTAGAGTTACATAAATGATGAAGTCTGGATCCAGACCACAAATATGTTTTGTTGAGACCACATCAAAATGGCTCAGCGTTCAAAGTGCTTACATCAGCGGGAGTGTCAAAGCTTTTAGCCATGATAAAACTAAGGGCTTTCAGCTCAATTTTCTCAAGCATGGGGCTGCGGATGGAGCCCAAGATGAGGACAGGAGGTTGGCACTTGTCTGCTGATCGCTTTGGTAGTGTCTGGTGCTGGATGCCAGAAAGGAGAGGCACCTCCTGTCAGAAACACTCCCAAAAATTTGTCTACGGGTCATATAACTGCTGTGTGGTCTATGAAACTTCCTTAGTAAACTTGGTGTTTTCTGGAATTGAGGGTGAATAATGAGTGTTGCAAGTGAGGGTGGCCGGGAAGGATGCATGTGAGATCGTGTCTGGAAAGCAGCTGGAGTTATAGAGGTGGAAGGGCTGAAGCAGCCAAAGGGCTGTGGAGAGCTGGTGGCATTGAGTGCGGTAAGAAAAGAAAATCACAGGTGATTAGTGGAAGAGAAAAGGACTGAAAGAAGAAATTAGGGGAGACAAAATATAGAAGAGGCAAATAAAGAGTATCCTGAAAGGAAACAGGGAGGAAGAGAATTGCTGCTTTGCAACATGGTAATTCTAACATGAGAAAAAAGATTAACAGCCATGAAGCTTCATGAGAATAGTATGTATGGGCTCTTTGCCTTTTGCTGGGGTATTTTTTCAGCCTCTAGGATGCGCTTTGGTTTTTAGCTGTAAGTGTCAGCAGTGTATCCAAAAATTGGAAGTGTAGTATCTCTCCTAATCACCTGTCTTGATGAGTTGGGGCATGAGGAAGAACATGGACTAGAAAGAGAGACCCAGTGAAAATATGAGAGCTGGCAATTCTGCAATGGCAAGACAGAACAGAAAATGAAACTCTGCAATTGTGTACTATACTACTATATAAGGTCCATACTGCTCCAGGGTACCCTCTTTGCAAACAGCATCTGCTTTTGCGTCTGTTTTCTTCACACGCTTTCCCCATCCCCCTCGTCAGCCCAGTTATTTCAAGCTGCTGGTTGACAAGTGGTAGTAAAACACTAATGAGCACTTCCAAATGGGATATAAATACATGGGAAGAGGACAGGCAGTGGAGAAGGTGACTCCCAGCAACTTCCATTACATTGCAAGATGAGCTGGTTTCTGTGACGTGCTGGACTCTGGGTTGGGGCAGACTTGGAGCCCTGGCTCACCTGGCGCAGCCCAGGGCCACCACCAGCAGGTCTTGCTGTCCCCAGCCTCCATTCAGGTCCAAAGAGGCCAAACAGCACTTTGAGGCTACCTGACACCTGCATCACTCTCATCCTGACCTGCTAGCTTGAGGAATTACCCATCTAGCAGTGTTTTAAACAATAACCAGACTGTGACATCTTCCAATACACCTACGATTAGTTGCTTTACAAGTGGGTAGATCCTCCTGCTTCTGTTTGGGAGTGGGAAACGCCTGAGGCACAGATACGTTAAATGTCTTATTGACTCAGTGTGTAAACCCCAGCCATCAAGCCAGGAGCATAATCCTGTCCCCTGGACTGGTATTCTAACCCTGGAGGGGCTGTTTGGGTCTCAGGAATGGTGAGAGACAGCAAGTTTACTAACAGGCAGCCCAGGGATGGAGCCGGCATGGGGGGACGGGGGCAATTCACGTCCAGGTTTGAGGAGGTGGAGGGAGGAGAAGGCAGTAGGGGCATCCTGGGAGGGTGAGAGGAGATCTGGGCTTAGAAGACATCTGTTTGGATTAAAAAACTGCAGTATCCAGATTCCAGTTTGCTTGGTGTAATTGCTTAAAGTCGGCTGCAGCTGTCCAAAGACAAGCTTAGGAAAATATTTTTCAGACTTTCCTACTTTGAGAGGGCCCCAGGATCTCCCTGGGCCTCTCCCTGGCACGTTTGCAACACCCTCTGTACACAGACCTGATGCAGCCCTCCTCCCACACCTTCCCTTCCCGCCCCGGGATCCCCTCCCTGAGCTGCCGGCCAAAGGCAGCCTGGGGTCTCCTCCAGGTGAAGGGGTGGCCACAGCAGGACTGCAGTTTGCTGGAGGTGGTTTCCAAGGACTGGTCTGAAAACTGGCTGTGCTGGGAGTGGAGCAGATCTGTGTAAATTTTGTTGAATCTTAGGAGAAATTAAATTCACTTTAAAATTTCAGCAGATTCTTAATTCTGTTTTGCATGTCTCTGGTAGCCTCCTTCCCTTTCCTACCTGGTGTTTGAGAAGGGCAAGATCTAGGTTTCAAAGACTGATTAAAAGTGGCAATGGGAGTTTGTTACACAGATATGGAACATGTTTCCTAAATACGAAGCCACTTGCTAGAGCAGCGCTGAGAGAAATGAGGTTACATACCTATCTCTGACACTTTAAATACTTTAAGCTGCTTCTGTTCAGCATTGAACCCTGTTTGTTAGTGCATCGTTTAGCTGAGCAAGAGCCCACTGGGGTATGCAAAATGCCTCCTGCAGCTCCCCGAGTGCCTGTGAAGGGTTGTGCCTTGCTAAGTGAGTTCAGGATCTGTCGGAGGTTTTTTGCAGGCTGCAGTGGCTTTTAGGAATGTTCTGAACCAGATAACTAGATGCAGCTCTGTTCTTGGAGAGCTACAGGGTTTCCATGCTGAAGTTCCCTCGCTACTGTGCTCAAGAGCATCTCGGGATGAGTACAGCTATCAAATGATTTGCAGATAAGTCACCAAAAGAAATATCAGAGCTACTGTCAGTTTCTTTGTAGATGCTGTTAGTACTCGTAGATACCATCATTAGTGCTGGGGCACTAAGTTAAAACAAACTATATCCTTCCTTGCTGCTCCATCCCTAGAACGATCCCGCTGGTACTTTAAAAAGCTCCAAAGAGAAGGCACATCTGCTTCGCGGGTTGGGTGGGCCTGAGCCTTTCTTAGTTACTAGAATTACATGTTTCAACCCACAACATAGAAACAGACTCCAATGAACAGGGGAAAAGGGTCTGGAGGGGGGCTCAGATTTGATCTGGGTGCAGAAGTGGCACAATTTGAAGCACAAACTAAAGCATTCCAGCTGCAAGTCAAACCCAGGAATGCATCTCGCAAGATCTTATTTTTCTGTAGGGCTCGTAACATGAGCATTCAAATCATTCACTGCCTTTGAAGCCTGTGAAATCCATAATGGCCACAAAGTGAACATGTAGCAACTACATTTCAATTACCAAAGGCTGGTCAAGTACCTGGCTTTATTCTCTCCAGTAACAAAACTCCCATCGACTTCAAAGGGGTTGGGATTTACTCCACAGTGCAAATGCTGGGTCCAATGAAATCGGAGATGTAACCCTGGGAGGAGGCATTTTAGCTGCTGGAGGTGCAGACAGATGGGCAGGATCGAGCTCTGATGCTGAGGGAAGCTACACAGTTTGCTTTTTTTCCACAGCCTCATGTTAATAAATTGAGGATAATATCCCAGCTGATAATCTGACCCAGAACTGCATGGGTACATTTTGAAAATACGCAAGTTCTTGTCAATTGCAATAGGAATTAGGTACCCAACCTGCTTAGCTGCTGTTAGAAACCCCACTAGGTACCTGCGTGTCTCTTCAGTACCTAAGTCCCTTTGTAATTCTTGCTTTGGCCATTGTTTACAACAACAGAGAGTCTGAGGGTAATGGATATTGCTTTTGCAAAGTAGTTCACAAACTATTTCATTATTCCCCCATAAAAGTATCAAAGGTCATTTTTCTTGGGCTCGTATCTATAAGCTTTATTTTCATATTTTTATTTTGATGTGTTCCTTGCTCAGGTGCCTGAGAAAAATGACCTTCAACACCTTGTAGCCAACCCTGTGCTCTGTGATGTGTGCTCCCTCGTGCTGGAATCAGCTTTGCTTTCCCACAGCACCCGTGTCCCTGGTGGCAACCTTTAGTTCCCACTAGCAGGGTTTGTGACCACAAACAGGGACATGAGGTTCCACCGCTCAGGACCCTTCTGAAGCCACTCCTGGCTTTATAAAACTCTTTCCCAGGCTTTTGGGTGAGGGAACCATGAAGACCAAACAGAAGTTGGACATGAGTCACTGGACTTGAAGTTATGTGCACAAAAGCTTTGAGACATGTTATATTAGTCAAAACATCAACTGTTTTCACAGTGTTTATGATATTAGGAACATTTTTGTTCATGAATGTACTTGTTTGCTTAAAGTGAATAACTGATGCTTTGTGCCTAAAGAATGCTGTACGTGCCTTTTTGTGAAGGAGAGGTTAAGAATCTTACCTTGCAATGAATTCATAGATCTGGGAAGGCCAGAAAGAATATTTGACCATTTATTTCTGATTTCTGTAATAACACCTTCAGTTTGACAGAGATATAATTTCTATTAGTCAAAGTCCAGAGTGGCATCCCCTCTGCTACAGAGGACGGAGCTGGGCTCTCATCTTGACTGCCAGGATGGTTGGGTGTCTGTCTGCCCACGACTGAGCAGGCAGATGGAGGGCAGCTCCCACCCCGTATTCAAATGTGGGCACTAGTGAGGGGCAGGATTTCAGAAATAGTTTGCTGTGGGTGCAGCTGTTTGTCTGGAAAGACCTATGCCTGTGTCTTTCACCGACAATAAGGTGCAGGCAAGAGATGTTGCTGCTTAGATACCTGCCAACCTGTCTGAACTCGTAAAGCAAGTCATTAAGTGTTGAACTGCTCGTACTTATGGTTTATTTGAACTGAGGGCACACCATCACACCCTCCAAACTGGAGGCTCATCTGAGGTTTAACTGAAAATCAAGCCTTCAGTGTATTCAATGGTCTCTTCACCCTTGAAGGAAAACAATCTCCAGTCAGCCTCAGCTTGGGCTTTTCAGCTGATCCTGGGCTGGTTTTGTGTCCCTAGAAGCTGTCCCCATACCTGCTGTGTTATGGAGCAGGGACGATGCTGTAGCTGCCTCTGGGGAGCTCCTGTGCCTTGGGGCACTTAAACAGGAGGTGCCAGGAGAATACCTGGTGTTTCAGCTCCTGAAAGGCAATTCCAGCAATCTCCCGGGAGATCCCACTATTCTTCTATCATCAGAAGAGCGGAGGGAGAGGGAAAGCCACTTGGGTTTTTGTTGGCCGTTGTACCTGCCGTGCTCTAGGGAGAGGAATCTACAGAGCCAAACGCGAGCAAAGGTTTTCTTGCCTGCGTGGGGGGGAAGGCTTTGGCTTTGTTTTGCTCTTGTTGCTAGCAACGTCAGATGGGTCTGACTTTCCAGCCTGCTCAGGATGAGACAAACAGCCAAGGAAGCATCAAAGTGAATGGGTGTTTTTTGATCAACATTGGAGAGAGTTTGTTTTCTTTCTCCACTTGCCCAATGACACACTGACTTGGATGACTGGGCTGTGACAGAGCCGGTTGGAAAATGTCAGTGGAAAAATGCAGAAAAAGAGCAAATATTTTGACAAATGTTAGGGACAATATTTTTACCTTTGGTCAATCCAAACCAACATGAATATTTTTTCAGAACAAACTGTTCAAAACTCAACATTGCCTGTGCCAAAATGTATGCAAAGGGTGAATATGCACGAACACTCATTTTAAAAAAGTGTTCCTGTGGTGACTATGATGCAGTAAAATTGCATCTAATCTTGTAGCTGGAACATCTGTATAATTAGGAAGATTCCTCACCTCTTCCAGTCAATGGTTCATGTATACGCCTGCCCTTTGCGTACGTTTTTTCCTTTAGGAATAAGAATTTGCGAAGGGGACAGTTTGCAAAAACACTTGCTGCTCCACACATAACCCAGTGGATGCCTTGCAGCCCTCTCTAAACATAGTTTTAACAAAACTGTGGATGTATCATCTTAAAATTGAGGTAGTAAATGTCATCCTAACTCTGTCAGTAAGATTCCTAGTGAGCACCCACCTCGCCCATTAGGATCTGAAGGAGAACTTCCCTGGCATCTGATGAGGAAGGACATTTCCTCCAAGAACAGGTCTCTGGTAATTTCCTAATGCCCTGGCACGCTCGTTAGGGCCTCTTCATCTGCCAACACATCTCTTGTTTCTGCTCTTCCCAAGAGTGAAAAGTCATCCCTGCAGGCTTGTACCTTAATAACCTCTTTAAGAAATACAGCAAAGGGAGGCTTCTATCTCTGGAACGGCCTAAGATGGAATAAACTTAAATGCTTATGGTAAGCAGACATCTATGCACATTTGTGTCTCATTGTCTTCTCCTTTCAGAAAGCCTGGTAAAAATGTACAGTTTGAATTATCACTGTTCGATAGAAATAGGTTAATATTAACATAGTCCCCAAACCCTGCAAATAATTGGTGTCATTAAAAATGCCAAGAAAACTATGACTTTTTAAGCCATAAAATTAGAATTTCAGATGTGGAAGAAAACACACCAGTGGTTAAATACTTTTACCATATGGCAAAACTGGTAGAAATTCTCACCATTTAAAAACGTTGATAAGGTTTCCTGTCATATATCAAATTTTTCTGCATTTTTATTAGCTCTTATAAAAATATAAAGCCAGAGTCCTGACTACACTATTTTTTTCTTACCCTTTTGGACTTTCCCCTCGTTAAATCCCTAGTGTTTCTTTTTTATAAGGCTAAATTAGGGCTGTATTATTATTACTCCATATTTAGTAGTCCTTCTAACTAGCATGTGACTGTAAATACTTTTCATGTAAATAAATGCAGTCTCACATTTGGTAGGATTTGTATGCAAAAGAAATATGTGCAAATGAAACTAAGTGCCTTTGATAAATGGTTTGGGATTGCTGATTAATTGGAACTAAAAACAGATGAGAAAATTGAACATATGTTCTTATTCAAGTTCCCTGGAGGATTTGTCAGGGAGCTTGGCATACATTAATAATTGCTTGGAATGGATTTAATAGCTCATCTTGTAGTTTTGCACACACAAAACAATCAGTCAATATAAAAAGCATGGTGTCATCTGTCTTTGTTAATTAGGAATCTCGAACGCCTTCGGTAATAAAGGCTCGTAATTAAGCTGCAATTAGAAAGGAAGCATTAGGATGTGGTTTTGCCACCTCAGGATCCATAAGCAGCAGGAGGAAGAGGGTGGGTCTTCCCGAAATCTTGAAATACTCTGCGTTTATGTTCTTTTCCTGCACTAGCACACGGCCAGGCTTGGTGGCTCCTCGGCCACCGAGTGCTCCCAGAGACAGCACTGGGGACACTGTTGGGGTCACGCGGGGGCTGATGGGGCACCTTCTCCCCTTGCCCTCGGTGGCTGACAACACATGGCAGTGACGTGCCCACTGCATCTGCACTGACTGAGATTTCACTGCCTAAACGCAGCTCTTCAGACACTTTTGCCGATGGCACTGATGTTTCTAAAAGAATAGGAGGTAACTCTCTGGAGGAACACACTGGGCTTGCTCTTTCGTCGGGATTTCCCTGTGGGTCACTCACCTTCCCGGGTGCTCCTGCAGTACCTGGTAGACACTAATCTGGAACGTTTCATTATCGAAGCGTTCGCGGATGTAATCCTTATATATCCTGAACTCAGCAGCCGTCACCGCTTCCCCCTCTGGGATTCTGGAGAGATCAAACCTGAACTCTCGGTAGTGGCAGCGCTGATGGTGAAACTCTCTGTCATGCTCCACTGAAACAGAAAAACAGCCCATTAGCCACCTGCTTTGTTCCCTTTCCCCTCGCCATCAAACAAGCTTGTGAGTTGCCACAACAGAAAAGGGCAAGAATATCTGATTGCAGCATCTCACGCTGTTGTTGGGTTCATTAAAGCACGTAGGAAAGACATGAGTCTATCTGGGCTATTATAAGCATATATGTGTTTATCAGACTCTCTTTGCAACAGTTTTACAGCTGGCTGGTACAGGGTGTGGGTGACTGTTGTGTTTTAATGATTTTTGGCAGCTTCGTGCTTGACAAGTGACTCTGGACATTTGCCACCGATAACGACCAAGCTGCTGTGGGAAGGAGCTGAAAGAAACAGATGGGGCTTTTCGGGAGTGCTGGTTCTTGGCCTCACTCTTGCTTCTGAGAATCACACAGGCACACGCATACCCACACACACGTACATACACACATTCCAGTCCTTGGGGCTTTTCATGCTGGCGACCCACATTCGGTGCCAGCTGAATTCATCAGAGACCCAGGGCCCCACTTTGAAGGATTTAAGATTTCATTTTAAAGCATCTTTAGCGCCCAGGGCTGTGAAGAAAATGTGCAAAGCGAGGACCTTCTTCCACCTCCCAACCATGACCATGAAATAACAAGAAGTGCCAGGGTACTCCCAAGATGGTGTTGGGAGAGTGCGTTATCCCACTGAGTGACAGATTTGCTGTCATGCTGATGGACAGCTGATGGTCTGGTGTAATGCTGCTCGTGGATATTGAAGCTGAGGGTCGGTGTTGTGAGTCAACCAAGATTTTGAGACTGTCCTCCGGCAAGGGGGAGGTGAGGTGTCAGTGCCCCATCCCAGCACATGAAGTGAAGCACCCTTCTAGGAACAAATTCCAAATTAAATAGACAGGTCAGACAAAGGAAAATGGGGAAACAGAGATATAAGGGATGAACTGACTCGCCAGAGGTCACATCCCATGACATTTTAAAAGCTGAGTGTTGAACCAGGGACTTCCCGTATGTCCCAGCCCCGTCGTCTGTCCACTTGACCTCCCTGCAGCTCGACTGCACAATTCAAGTAGTTAGCTCTGAGACTTTCTTGGCAAAGATTGTGTGTCTTTCTACAGGCCTGATTCTCTTCTGGCAGCAGTAAATCCATTGTGTAAATCCATTGACTTAAATGGAATTACTCCTGAAAAAGACGAGTTTCAAGCCTGAGTCTGGAAAATGCTATTTAAATTTACAGCGCTGCATGGTACAAATGTATATCGGCTCTGGTGAGGGCCTGCCCCGGGGGGGGACGGAGCGTGGGGAGCCCCCGGGCACCGGGCTGTGTCCAAGCTCTCTCAGGGAGCAGGTTCAGTGCTGCTTTGCTGGCCGAGGTTCAGCAGCTTGGCCACGGGCTCTTCCTCCCCTCGCACGCTGCTGCTGCAAGGAGTCCAGGGCTCGCCGTTTGCCACTGTGTGATTGCCGTTCAGGGAACTACTTCAGAGCCCTTACTAATAGCTGGGATTCATCTTAGAGGAGCTCTTTAGGTACGAAACCCATCAACTTTCCAAGACAAAGGTGATTAAATTCAGCAAATGGTTTTATAGATTGAGCAGTCTTAGCATGCACCAAATGAACAAGGTTAGAGTTGTACCTCTAGCTATAACATCTGGTAGAGCCCCAGGAAGATCACTCATTCCCTCATCCTCTGAAGTGGGGGGAACATTGTGGATATTCACCAGTGTTTGTAAAACAGTTTGCAGGCTAAAACTGCCCGCTAAGTGCTAGCAACAATATTAAATGTGCCTCAATCCCTTTCCTCCAAAGTATTCTCAGCAGAATAAGATACGAAGAGTATGATTTCAGTCTCAAAGGAATTTGTGCCTAAATTACAGAAGGGAGGAAAAAATATTTTAATATGGAATAGCTCCTTTAACCACAACTATAGAAGTATGAATATAATGTTGTGTGGTTTTTGTTACATTGCAGATAACGTCACCAGTGGGGTGTATTCTAGAGAGGTCTAGCAGTAGGATGAACCAATGCCATTTGCTTCCAAAGACATAGGAAGGCTGAATTTTCAAAGGAAGGTGCATGCACCTTTTCAGTGTACGTATGTGATGACAACTACATCAGCCAACACCGGTCTTTAGCTGCACTTCATACACCAAGTCTGACAACAAACACATGAAGATGAAACTTTTTCGGGTGCTGCTAGAGTTCACAGCGATTCCCACTGCAGAGCCCTAGAAAAAATGTGTCATATTAGTATGAAAAATTAGCGGCCAGGGTCATAAAATAAAAGAGCCCCGAAGTTTGAACTTTCCCATGCTTTGCAGATGTTTGGATATAGGTTTTTGGGCTGAGCCATCTTTAGTGTTAAAGCAAACATTCCTGTGGCTATAGTCATTAAGATCATGAAAATATGTGGATATGTAACTGAAGAAAGAATCCCAAGAAACCCTTCAACTCAGTGTTTATTGTTTTTCCCCTTTTTCTTTGCACTCTGGACCTATCTGCTGACCCAGAAGTAACAAATCCTTTCAGAACTAATTTATGAGAAACACTGACCCTGAATCAACATCTGTTAGATGACTGCAGTAAATCTTATTACATAATTAAACACCAAAATCTATGTTAAAATAACGTTAAGGGTCTGACTTGAACTCATAAAAGCAAGACTCTTCATAATGAAGGCTGAAATCCTATCCTTAATTCATGCTGCTGTGCGTTGGTATTTGTGAACATATGGTACAGTATATATGATCATGCACTTTTTGTAGACCCCAGTAATACCTTCAGCACAACAGCACGGGGTAAGCAGGGGAGCGCTCAAGAAGTCCGAGTTTCCTGGGTTTGATGGGTGTTAGACCTTTAACAATACTGCAACTGGGTCATTTCCAATTAATTACCCGAGGAGTTTGAACAGTGGGGGGTGGAGAGTGAGGATGTTTTAAAAAAAATTTTTAAAAAAGCAGCGGGGAGGGGGGAGGAGGGGTATTTTAAGTGTTCACTGAAACACTCAAGAGAATTGCTACAGCTGTTTGACTACGACTGTAGTTTCTCCATTAGATCGATAAAATCCATGATCCCTATTGACACAACACACCATAATGAGAACCTTTTGGTCATTCTTGAAGGATTTAATCTCAGCTGCTTGTCAGCCATTATGTGTTAAGTGCTCCCTTAAAAGTCATCAAGCCATATGAATGTTTGCTGGGTATACTTATAGTATATATACTTAATAGCTCTTTTGCCTGAAGAACTCATGTTTGTCCCGGGTTCATAGTTCTTACAAATCGCTACAACCCAAAGGCTTTTGGTGAATGGTTTTAGCCCAGTTCCTAATTTCAAACATTGGAAATTCCAGCTCAGAAACTGTCACAATTCAAATGCCTTGGCAAGGCAGCTGCTTGGAGAGGAAGCCAAAGCTCTGGATGTGCAATCAAAGGTTGTAAAATATGAAAAGGAAGAACACCCTTGAAAAATAATTCTGTTGTGAAACAGACTGTGCGCCCTAGCTGTGGGAAAACAGTGGATTTCCTCTCCTAAAGAAATAATCCAAAGTCACTCAGGGGTGACGCATGTGTACATGTGTGCCTCTCCTCATCTCTAGAAGTGGTATCGTGTTTTGGAGGCACAACCACTGTATGACCTAGTTTAACACATGGCCCAAAATCTGTTGGTGCAAAATAACTCTTGGCAGGGTGAGCAGTGTGGCAGTTAGTTGTAGCTATGGTAGGTGGTGATCATCAGACACTCCCTTTGGCATGGTCCTTTGGGAAAGAAAAGGTCGAAACTATGGGACTTGAAAGCTGTAGCATGGAGGCAGTCAACACATTCATGAGAAAATGCATAAAAGTGTGCAGGACAATTAAGGACAATTAAAGTGATCCAACCAAAACAAGCACATATCTTAGGTTAGTGGTTATCAGTAAATTTGCCACACCTCTGTTGCAAATATGCAAGTAAGCTCAGCATCTTTGAAAGTCTAGCCTTGACTATCTGTCTGCAATCTGAATGCTGCACAGACTGCACTCATCTATCTGATAGAGATAGGGCTCTGATCTCTCTGAAGTCTTTTGTCTCTCCAAACCCACTCTGTTGTGGCATTGTGGTGATGCAAGAGGAGGCAGGACAGCAGAGTTGTGCAACAATGGGGACGGTTAAAAGAAAACATGATGGATGCAGATGTGAAGTAGCCAGGTATCAGATCCAAAAATATGGGAAAGCTGGAGATAAAATGTCAACAAATCCCTGGGACTTGTTTGGACGTATCCTAAAGTGTACTCTTTTCAGATACAAAACTTGAAAACATTAAGATGCAGGGACGAAAAAGTGTAGTTACAGCTAGAACTCATAGCAATGCAGTTGAAACCAGTACCAGAAAAATAACGTTGGACAGAAAGTCTTGTGATCCTGGTTTCCCACCCCAGGTTCCCAAACTTCTACAGCAAATCATTGCACATCAGCATAAAACTGGGTAACTTGAACTGATCCCACGTTTGGTCGTTTTCACAATAAAATATGTTGAGACTAGAAATAAGAGCCCAAACTATTTTCAGCTACTTTGTAAATCACTACCCGTAAGTGAAAAGCCAACCTGAGCTAATTCTATAAACTGGTCGGACCACTGGTTTTTGTACTACGGCTTGATGGCAGGCAAGGGTACATGACAGCAAAGATTACGTTGAGACATGGCTTGCAGTAGTTATTAATTCTCTGTAGGCATACCAAGGAAACCATACTGTTTTAGCCTTAGTACCGAGCACAGTAGCACAATGTCAATCACTCACTCCATGTGTCAAGCAAAGAGCCAGTGAATCACAGCAGTAATTTTCCAAGAATGACTGTGTTAAAAAATAATTATTACAGAAGTGCTAAAGAGCTAATCCAAACCCCAGGGAAGTCAACAGAAATATTTCCACTAATTTCAGTAGATTTCATGGGAGGCTGTACTTTTGGCAGTCTACCTATTAAAGTATTTTTATGCTTTTGTTTTCTGAAGATGTAAAAAATTTCTTTTTCACAAGCAAAGTAAACACCAGATGAATAGATTCTGTGCTCAGGCTGCCAAACTGGGAAAGCTTCAGTAATTCCATACCTCCTCCTCCCTGGCACATTTGGGTAATGCACTTGGAATATACTTTGAATATTTAAACAAGTAAAAACTTAAATTTTCCTGTTAACACTTTCACCTGATAATATGTTAATTGTTTTTATAAGGCACTTTAAGAGCAGTTGCCTCATTCATTGTAGCGCTCAAAACAATTAGAGTGCTACTTGTTTCTCATTTACAATGAAGAAAGCACCAAAAGGAATGTGCAGTAGGGTGTCTGTAACTTCTTTACTCCCAAAAAAGGCCAGAAGGGATTTGTAAAGGACTTTAATCTCAAATAGATTAAAGGTCCTGAATTCCTGAGACTGAAAGATAAGTCAAAGGAAAATAGATTCCAAAAGACAACACCCCCTCGCCTCAGCCTCTTGGCCAGGCAGGAGACTCGGCTGCAGAGCCTGTGAAACCCCTCAGAGATTTGGATGCCAAAAAAAACCTGCCACACTCTGGCACCAAGGTCCAACAGGTTTTCAGAGTCTACCTGTGCCTGCCTGGCCCCAGGGACTGAAGAAGTCATGTAGGTGAGTTCAGTGGGTAGAAAGTCTTGATCTGCTTTGCCTCTGACAGCTGCAGAAAAGGAGTGCTCTTTCTTCAGAGTTGCTTGAGGGGTCCAGGGAGCCTGTGGATTTTAGCCTTCATGGTTTCACAAAAGGGCAGGCTACACTTTGAGTTACAGTTTTCACCCAGCTGCACAAAACCTTGATGAATTTTCCTAGAAGAATTACCTGCAGTCCCCTCCATCACCACCCCTAGAGATCCAAGCCAAAACTTCAGAAACTCTCCTGCATCGTTTCACTGTAGAGCACAGAAAATTCCTAGAAACTGGCTGCCCTGGGACCACCAGCTCAGCCTGGGGTCCACAAGCACTTTTAACCTACGTATGTTAGTGCTTTCAAAGGGAAGATCCACTCCTATCTACTGCTTCATCCTGCTGGCTCCCTTGGGAAGTGGATTCAGCTGGAAAGTACCGCTCCCTTCCTCAGAGAAGTTTTCAGGTGGATCCCACCCTCAGCTGGCTCCTGGCAGTGCCCCGAGAGCAGCGGCGGCAGGAGGAGGACCGGGGACCTCCCAGCACGGCGGGAGGGAGGGCAGGGCCACCCAGTGGGACTCCGGGCCTGCAGCAGTTGTGAAACTGGGCTGTAAATTTTCAGGATGCCAAATTTGAGACCTCTTGATGGGATTCTAATTAGCAGGCATTAAATGTTCCCTCTATAAATTGTGCTGCTTTGTCTCTAAATTGGTGGATAAAACCATGTCGCTTATGAAATATAGGCCTTTTCTCCTTATGCTAGTGAGGTTGAAGGAGGAGGAAACCAATTATGAGGGAAGGATCCAGCGGTCTCCGCAGCTGAAAGAGCCTACTGGGCTCAGCGGGATGCCCGATTGAGCAAGAAGTGCAAGGTCAGTCCTTATATTTTTGTGAGGAAAAGGGGGAGTCTAATAAAGATTGCAATAATGTCATGCCAGGCCACGGTCTGCTCAGGCGCGCGTTCCCCTCCTCATTGTGCTTGACAGCAAGAGTTACAGGGGCAGTGGCAGTAAATTTATAACAGCAAGAATTTGGGAATGTGAAGTTCTGTGATTGGTTTTCATTTGCTTCATCCTCTTGGCTACAAAGATTTACATGCTGACGTTAGGCAGCTGAAGCAGCAGTAAAGAAATGGTTCAAGAAATAGTTAAATAATATAAATTGAGAGTCCTATAAGTGGAGTAGAACAAATGTCCTGGGTTGTGTGATGGGATTTTGGTTTTTTTTTTAAAGAGTGATAAAAACAGCATTTGGAGGGCTTTTTTACATTGGATAGAAAGGCCACAGCAGGTTTTTGGAGAAACCTAAGGAAAAACAAATGCACCCTTGATTTTGGTCTGTGAGATAAGCGTACTAGAAAAATAGGCTGTAGTTTTTCTATAACTCATTAATGCATCCCATCTCCAGGGACTGCTGCCATCCTGCCACTTCTAAAAACACAGTCTGTCCTTCAGCCACAGGCCGTGGACCCCCAGGCATTCGGGGGGGGACTGGCTCGTCTGCTGAAGCTCTGTCCTGGTGGTCTCGTTCCCATCTGCCCTTTGCAGAAGGGGCTGCTCAGCAGAAGGGAACCCGCACCCAGTTGCTCAATGCTCATGTACCCATTTTACAGTCGAGTAAAGGGAGGTGAAGGTGATAAGCTATTTCTTGTGTGGCACCTTCAGCGTGTGGCAGGGCAAGGTCCTGCCCCGTCCGTGGGTGGAAAGCGGGACTAATGCATTAATTTCAGATGAGATGAAAAACAGGCTTCATAAATCCTGATCCCCAAACCCAGAGGTTAGAAACGGAGGGGTTCGAAATTCTTTAGTGCTCACTCTGCAAAGCGATCCGGGGTAAGCATTTTTGCTTCGAAGGGGGGAGCAAGGGGGGAAGCCCTCTGGAGTTAATATTCTTCCTTTAGCCATCACTTCATTTTTTCAGCTTTCAGCGTGAAGGTGGCGTTGCCAGCAAGACCACCTAGCCACAAACCCAGCAGGGAGCTTCCAAAATTCTTCTGAACACTGACTCCTTGTTATAAGTTGAAAAGTGGTAATAGCAACAGTGCGTATCACATCTGTGCCAGGCTCCGAGCCTGGGAAGGAGCACTCTCCCTACTGCTGAACGCAACTTGGAAAGATCCTTTCAGTCCACACATGTATCAGCATTAGCCATTTCTTTGTCAACAAATCCCTTAATACGTACCCTTTCTATCATGTACAGATGTCCAAAAAATAATGGAATACTGTACTACAAGATTAAACACTTTAATGTCAGCATATGTGTTGCATGACTCTGAACAATGGTATCATTGTGCGTGTACAAACAGCGGGCTGAGGGAAGATGGGTTTAATTATCTCCGAAGCAGCAGCAAGTTCTTCCTGACTAAGTTGAACTTCAGCTAGCAAGGACTGCTCAGGGCAGAAGCTGGTATTTCTCTCACAAAATGATGGTTTTTTTCTGATGTTCTTCCAGAGTCAGGGTCAGTGTCGTACCCACCTCATGGGGGGTGTCGGAAAGCGATGTGGAGCCACCTGCCTCCTCGAGAGCTGGTGGCCGAGAACACGGTGGGGGATGAGGATGCTGTGTGTCACCACATCCTCTCACCCCAGTCACCCAGGAGACTTAAGTTAAAGCTGCTTAGGATGGTAGGTGGCAACGGGGAAAGATGACAACTGGGAAGGAAAGGACAGAGAGGAGCGTGCATGCTGCTTTCTGCATTTGGAGACATTCCCCTGCCGGGATTTCGTTGCAGGCGCTTTAAGGCAACGCTGGATGGTAAAACTATTTCTCCTTAAAGAGCATCCGTGAAATATCTGGGCAGGTTATGCACAGGTAATCCATTTTCTTTTCCGAGTGTGCCCTGATCAGTACCCGTTTACGCTGTGGTTTCTCTGCTGAAATCAGAGCCAGACTAGATGAAAGGTATTGTGAAAAATTTACACGTGGGACTGCTCTGTGAACACGAAACTCTCCTAATAGTAAACAGACCGATCGTGGTGCGAATCCTGATGCTGAGTTTGCAGTGTCTGTATGTGTATCTGGGGAAAGCAAAGTTAAATAAGCAGAGAAGAGTTGTGTTTCTTCAGAATACCTTATTCACAGCCTCAGCACGTGAAACACGGCAGCGCGCAGTGCTGCGATCCATCTGCAGCTGCTGTAACACACTTAGGACTGCTGTGGGATTTGGGGCGTGTGAGGGAATGGAGAAAAGGGGGGGTGACAGGGAAAAGAAATAAATGGGAGTGAAGTTTCTCCTTTAGACAGACTCCCTCTATTTCTAACTTCATCTTCCAGGAATCCAATACAAGGAAATCTCCTGCAGGGCCTCCCTCGTCAGCTGCCCACATCTCGTTTCTCTCCCCCCCTGGACTGGGAAGGGAGGACCCAGGACAGTGCTGCCCTGGGGGTTTGCCCCCAGCATCTCTCTGTTTCCCAGCACCTTAGGGATGGTGTTTTCCCAAAGGAGAGGCAGGCTGGGGACTATGGTGATGCTGCAAAATGTGGCTCCTCCTATGTCCGCCCAGTTGGCCAGCATTGTGGCCATCATAAAGTATCTCGAGCTTTTCTGTGGTCATTGGGAGCGGGGTTAGCTGGTGTTTAACCTTGGCAGACTGCACCACAACAGACTGGGGCTATTGCATCTCTCTGTGTATCTGAAAGACGGGGATGGACCTGGCCAGCAGCTCGGAGCTGGGGACTCCTGTGGCTCCCCCCAAGGTCCGTGGGCTCCACAGGGCGGGCTGAGGCAGCTGCCAGGCTTCCTGCCCACCAAGGTGATCTTCACTCTTCTCTACACCCTCCTCTAGAAACATCCCTGTAGTCAAACTGAGCAGTGAGCAAAATGACAGGCAGAAGTTCATCATTACACCTCCTTTCTTTTCTCTGCCTGCACCGTAACGGAGTAACATAGACGAAGAGCAGAGAGAGCTCTTAGTCCCCTAACATCCCCTAAACCCTCTGGATGCAGCTGGGGGAGGTACCTGAAGATGCAGGAATGCACTTTTTCTTTTCCCTCTTTGAACAGAGATGACTGCTCTGTTACATTGTGCTCTATTTTTGTAACCGGGGGGGGACAACCAGGCTGTTTTTCTGGCCCTGTGAAATCAGGGAGGTGTATCTGGTGAGGCCAGCTTTTGGGGAAGCTGTGCCAGCGTTAGGTGTGAACTCCAAGTCACACGTTTTGCCAGTGCATCCAAGGGTCAAGGAGATAGTGGCAGCCTGGGGAGGAGGGGGAGGAATCACAGATGAGGGTCGGGATGGTGGAGACCGAGGTGGCAGTCACAGCACAGAAAAGGGTAGCACTGAGTAGAGGTGAAAGCAGGGTGAGGGGCGTCAAGGGGGAGGAGGCTGTGGAGCACCAAGAGGGAGGAAAGTTAACGACAATATGGTTCATTGAGAAAAATAATCCCCCAGTCCAACCATCAGACAAATGGGGCCCAAGGTGCTTCCTGCAACCTGCTCAAAAAAACACTGATGCAAAAACCAGCACTCGGCCCCGTCTGCTCCTACACAGCGTTGAGCAAATGGAAACAAATCCCCAGCCCCAAGGAAGGAGAGACAAGTGGCTGAACAGATAATAATAATGTGTATTCAGCCAGGGAAGACAAGAGGCAGCGTGAGAGACTACTACGGGGAAACCTAAAATGGGCTACTTGGGATGAAATGCAAAATCTGAAATAAAAAGATCGAGGTCATTCTTGAAAGCTTCCAAGCGTGATAGAGTTCTTCAGCTTGGACCAGATTTCATTTCAGGGGGAAGAGAGGAAAGCTTCCCTGACACATTTTTAGCCAGCTGTAACCTAACCTCTCTAAAGGCAGACAGCCTGCTGGCATTTGGGAGGGTGCTCATCCCCGGAGGGTGAGGGCAGCAGCACTGCCAGCTTCCCCGCTCCCCCGAGGGTCTGCTCATCCCCCCAGGTCTGTCCAAGGGAAGGGCTCAGCATCTCTGCGGGATGCTGGCAGCCCCCAGCACGGGCACCTTCATCTGCAGGAAGGCATGTGCAGAGGAAACGCAGAGAGAAAACAAATGGTGATACAATAACTCCTCAATGCAATGACTTGATCACGCAGAGATGCACCAGCATCAAAGCATGTGTGCTCTTGCTTTGCAGTAACTAGGCTGGGGCAAGCTCAGAAGGCTTCGAGTGTATTTGATAAATTAGATACTGTTCATAATAAACAGTTTGAGTCAGTAATTTTTGGAAGGTCACTGCCCAAGGGTCTCTGATGTGTTTATACAAACAGACAGAAATGGCTAAATGTACCAGTAATGCCCCGGAGAGCGTGTTCTTCTTTCCAAGGCCAGACTCTGCCTTACGCTGGGCCAGGCAGAGAGGATATTGCCTACCAACTTAGTTTAATTTTTTCCCAAATCTTGCTTCCAAAGCCATGAAGAACTTTCATAAAGTTGTGCTCATAAACTGATGTTTTTCAAGCTTGTAGGCTGCTAATTATCTTCCACTACATGATTTTTTTCAAGTTGCCTTCTGTTCCTTATTACTATTGGTGTATTATTATATAGCATAAAGTTACTTAATACTGCAAAAGATTCAATAACATTTGCAAAACTGATATAGAAAGAAGGACTGGATTCTGGACTGGTACAGCTGGTTTAAGGTATTTTAGAAGTAAATGAAATCAAATGAGAATTTATAATCCTTCCTGAGGTCTGGATTCCATCAGACTAAACTCATTAGGCATTAAGGTGCAGGTGCAGCTAAATAAAGGATTGTTCTGCTTTCCTTAATACCATAGATTCACATCTTGAGTTCAAAATAAAAGTCTTTTAAAAGCACATGTATATATTGTGCATCTACTGGCAGCACTTGAAAGAGAAAGTTCAGCTGATGGAATCTTCAAATGCCTCATTTTTGTCAAAGGAATGTGCCCGTTTCTGCACCGGCCGTGCTAAAGGACACAAGTGGAGAAGCGACTGCCCATCGGCCTCTGAGGGCTTGTTCATTTCATCTGCATTAGACTTCCTTTCATCTACTGAACAGCTGCCCAAATAAACAACATAAATGTAATTAATCCTTCTTTAATACTGTATTGCCACAACAATGCCAGCGTCCCCCCAGATATTCCACAGTGTGGGTCTCCACCTGTGCAGGCTCTCTGGGAGGAACACGGCGGGAGTCACAGGGAATCCAGCCTTTTTTGTGGTTCACGGTGATAAAAGGAAATAATTCAAGAACCAGTTTTCCAGGTTTGAAACCATATGACTTGCTGGATTTCTCAGCTGAAATCCCAGATTCTGGTTCTGTTGAGAAAGTAGTTTGTGGGATATTACAAAATAACCAGTCAATATCAGACACGCGGCCATCAGATAAGAATCTCAGCCTTTGACTGTAATCAGCAAAATTTTGACTTGGAATGTATACGGGCCGAGCCGTGCCACGAGACCGCAATCGGCTGGACCTTCTGAGCTTGTCTATGCAATAACAAACATCTGCACCCTTCTGGGTCGGGCAAGCCCTGGGAGATTAGGGGGCAACAAACTATTCAGGGGAAAGGTCCACCTGCCCTGGAGGGGAAATCCCGGCAAGAGCAGAGCTGGCTGTGAACAGCCATGGCATATTCGTCAGGTGTTCTGTATGTGGGAGGTCCAGTGATATTAACACGGTTTATAAGCCAGGATTATTAGATAGAAACACAGCGTTTGGAGGGATGGGAGGAAACATTTTGGAAAATAATGCTTAGAGACCTCACTTACTGCTTTAAAAGATACTTTAAAAGTGCCCTTCCTCATGAAAGCAGGACTTTGTGACCTATTTCACATTTTTCTTTGAGATCGTCATGTTTGCTCCGTGCTGCCAAGAGATCAGGTGGGGCACCGAGCGTGGCCTCCTGGGGCTGAGGCTGGGGAACCAGAGAGGAACCCATTGCCCAGCACTGGTCCTCGCCACCAGCCACCGCGCAGCCACTTGCTGTCCTTCTGCCTGGGACGGGGGTCCTAGCTTGTGTGAACGATCTTTTTGCTTTCTAAGAATGTTTGCTGTGCAACACATTTGTTTTTATTGAGAAACAGGCAGGGGACTGTTTATTCTTTTAATATTTTTTTAATTATTTTTAATATTCTGCCCAGGGAGGTGGTGGAGACATTCAAAACCCACCTGGACAAGTTCCTGTGCAACCTGCTCTGGGTGGACCTCATTTGGCAGGGGGGCTGGACTAGATGATCTCAAGAGGTCCCTTCCAAACCCCTGTGATTCTGTGATTTTAATATCTGGGCCCAAGAACTATGGATATTAAAGATCTGTAAATTGACAACAGGCACATGTGTTTCTGTTGACAGATGTGAAATGCTAGTGTCTTAGAGCGATGGCAAGTTTAAACTATTACTTCAGAAATGTCCTCAGGAAGACACATATGTATTTATGTGTGGAGTGTGTGCATGTGTCTATCCCCTTTACGCTTTAACTGTTGGTGGCCAACGCCCCAGGCGTAACAGCATCTCAAGGTTAGGAGAAGATTTATTTTCAGTTTAATTCCCACCCACGATCCCTATTATACAAGTGGAATTCTTTTTCTTTTTTTTTGGTACAAGATAAGCCCATCGGTGACATCAGCAGCACCTACCCCTGCATACCACGCTGCGGAGCGCAGGGCTGGATTCCTCACTCTCAGCTTCTCACTAGGGTTGGGCCACCCCGGCCTCCTGAGTCAGCCCCTAACAACAGCATTTTCTGTTTTGTTTTGGTTTTCGTGTCTTCAAACGCAATTTTGCAACTGCGGTTCGGGGGTAAAAGATCAGCTGCTGTAACATACACCCAGGGCCTCACATGGGCTTGGTATGAATGAAGGGAACGTGGTTCACATCCATTAAAAACAGCAACCATTAAAAACAGCAGAGAAATGAGAGTATGGAGTTGATGAAAGTGTCCCTCAAGGAGCAGGGATGCAGATTATTCTTCTCCAGCTTGGTCTCTTGCCTCCCAGTCACGGCTCTCTTGCTGGACTACAACTGCCAATACAGGGATGTGAGAACCAGACAGAAACCAGGGAAGACTTTCAGCGTATTAGACACACTGAGGTTTTTCCCCTGCTCTGCAATCTGTCCAGTGAAGCAGCTCTCACCTCACAGTTGTGGGCTAATGAGCAAACTGACAGTTACTGTTTTCTAAAAAAATATTTGGGGTTTGCTTGAACGCGTTCCTGCCTCATTCTGGATTCTTTCGTGAATTTCTGTATTCCCTGTGTCAGGTTTTAATGTAGCCTAACGGTCAGATTTCTGTGGATATGGAGTCTAATATTCTTGTAATTTGGTTATAATGCACACCCACCACTGAGTTGCAGGAACTATTGTAGTCAGAGGTCAAAGTTGTGTTCCCACCAATGAGAGGAGTTTTGCATCACATGTCTGATTTGCTTCTCCTCTTCACCTGTCTCGGAAGACAAATGATTGATCCCATAGTGCTGAAATATCTTCATCCTCTCATTTGGGCCAGGATTTAAAAGAGCAGTTACTCAAAAGCTGCTTTTTGAGTGGAAGAGAAAGATCTGTGCTGAGTGATTCTTTTTCAGCTCTTCTCTTCTGCAGTTTATTACAAGTATATTTGTGTAATTAGGGGGCCCAGTAGTAATGCTGTTAAAATACAAGCGGGCACATTTATTGTTTCCTCCAAAAGGAAACAACCAATCTCCAGCAGTTCTGGTTTTTCCCTGTCTCAACTGACCATTTACTGCTTTATGTAGCTCACAGATTGTGAGGCTAAAGTTACTTCTTTTTTTTTTTTTTCTTCCTATTTCTTTTTGTTAAAAAGAAGAAAAAAAAAATCCCCTCCTAACAAATGCTGGATTTTTTTAAGGATATGGTCAGAAAGGGGAACTTAAACTCAGCATGATGTTTATAGTGCCACACAAGCTTCAGCAGAAGTGATGTGCAGTACTCTTTATTAACATCTAAAAAGTCCCTGTGGGATTATAATTACTGCACAGTAATAAACAAATAAAAGTAGCAAGATTAAAATGTTCAGAATATTTTTAGTGATAGAAGCAATTAAGTTCTAACCTTGAAAACCAGGGGAGGAGCAGCTTGCGAGCATCGAGCATGTGGGTGGAACAGATACAATTAGGAATCGATTCCTGTTAATGGTGAATGATCATCGTTCGTGGCATTACAGATGCGTGGCTGGTGTATGTAAGTTGTTAAAATACTGATACAGAAAGTATTTGAACACTACTACAACCAGAATTCTGTTAAGCACCAGAATTCAGAATTTCTAAATTACAGTAATTTTTAATCTTCTCATTTAAATGCTAAACCTGAACTTGCTTTCTCTGGGTGCCAAAAGACTCATTAAAGCCAATGGGCTTTAATGAAATACCGTGAAATACTCTGCCAGCCCTCCTCCTCATCCTCACTCCCTAAGAAACTTCCCTCTCCGTCGGAATTATAACTCCCAACTACTGATGCTGTATTATTTTATGAGCATTTTTTAGTAGTTCTCCCAGGGTTCTTCTGGTCCCTTTTTAAAAGTTTTACTGCCACTGTGCTGCGGGAAGAACAATTGGTAAAATCAGAGGAGGATGGAGGCAGCCCCTCCGGTGCCCACCAAACGAGGTGACTGAAGGGCAGGATTTGGCCCAGCGGCTCGAGCAATGGAGTCAAAGCTCGGCCTGATTTACAGCCCCCCGAATTTGGCACGGACACGGTGCCAGCTCCTCAGACGGTGTCGGTGGTGGTGACTTCACTGCTGGGAGGCCTGGTGCCAGGCTGCTCCAGCTGAGGGGACTGCCCGGTGACACCGGTGGAGGTGTCACCGGGACCCCCATCCCCGCGGGGAGCCTGCAGCCCAACCAGGGGAAGCTTTTTGCTCCTTTGAAAGGGGGTTGTGCACAACAGACAGCACTTTTTAAAGTGATGCTCTGCGAGATCATGGGCCTGATCCACACAATGCTGCTCCCTCCTCCTAAAGAGCCTAAGGCGGCGCTTGCTCGTTTTAATTATTATTTAGAGGGAAGCGGTGCCTTCCCTCTCCCCCTCCCTTTTTTTTCTTTTTAAATGGAAGGTAGCTTTTAAGAGCTTGCCATGAAGATCTAAGTTAAAGGATTTTCTCTACTACAAAGCCTGCATAGTTTCCCAGGCCAGGTGGACCCGATAGCACTGACTGCATGCTGAAAAATCTCATCCCCACCCTTCAGGCACTTTAATTGTAAGCCTTTCCAGATACACTGGATAAACACTGTCAAAATGAACCTGAAAGGGTTGGTGGTGGTGGTTTAGCCCTTAAATAATTACGAGTTTGTCTGTCTAATTACAACATAATCTTGTTTAAACTTGGATGGCTATTTGCAGTATCTTTTAAATGAGGCGGAATCAGAAAGAGTGAAAATCTGAAAATTTACAATTCTTCTACTTTAAGGCAAGGAAAAAAGAATTTTTACTTCTGTAAAATTTAATTCAACCTGACAACAAAGGAGTCTAAGTTGGAAGCTACTGTGGTGGGATAAAGATGATAAAGAATAGCGTGTGATCGCTGGGATGCAAGAGAAACTCAATACTCCACAGATAAAATTTTTCAAACAGTTTAGAAATAGTTTAAGGTAATTTACGGGAAGACTTGAGTGACAAAGCACATTACTTGAAGTGCCTTTCCTTCACTAGGCACTTTCTAAATTCTTTCTCTTTCATTTCTTTACTCTCAGGAGACTTTTAAATCCAGTGAACCAAAACAACACTTTGTTTGTTGGTATAGCGCGGGGCTGGCACAGATGGCAGACATTGCACCTGTTCCAATAAAAGGGGAAAATTGAGAGATAAACCATAGCACCCATTAAGAGGAATCTACTGAAACATGAACAATTTGTATTTTGAATATCCTCCAGGAATAAAAGGAGAAATACATAAACAGACCTTGTTTTCACCGTCATCAGTTTAAAATAAATTTGTTTAAAGGGAATTTCACATTTGTTTCATGTACAAAGACAATATGTACCACTAAAGAAACTATGATTATGCTTGAATTTCTTTAAGAAAGCAAATGATTTTATCTAGCTACTCTTTTTAAAGAAAAAAAATCTGTTGGCAGTTTTAATCGAATCAGTTAATCCCCCTATTCCGTAGCTGTGGCAGCTCTTTCTTCTTTTACATTTTCTCATGCTGAGTAATATCACATTCTTACAATCTATTTCATAATGATCAGAACAGCAAGATAAACAAAAGTCCTTCTGCTCATCTATTAATAAATAACTAAAATTGTGGGAAGTGGGGGGGACCATTGTACTGTTCAGACAGTTAGCAACAAAATTCATTGCAAAATAGTTTTTTGCTAGGCAGATGGAATATGCCATGCAGTGTCTGATAGATTATTTAAAAACCTTAAATGAGGAGAAACAGCTACTCAAAGGATAACTTTCTTTCAACATTTGCCTTGATCATCAATGGCTGTGCTGTTCGACATCCCGTATCTCTCTCTTTCTCTCACACATACACACACAAGCATTAAATACAAAATGTCATGAAAATTCCTAAGTATCATTTAATGTTGGCAGCCCTGTACTGTAAAGTCATTTATATAAAACTGTGGTTGGCAGCTCTCACTCTTCCATGGGAACAAATTAACGTTGGCATTCCAAACACAGGAAAGTAAGGAAATTAGAAACACAGTTTATATTTGGCCAGTGCTTTGAAATACTGTACCATGCTACTGATGTCAATTAATGAAAAGCAGAATTTTGCGGAGAGGGTCTGGTTTTGAAACACATTAACACACGTTAAACATGTTTGCACAGGAACTGGATTGTAAGCATCTTGGTTCCAAAACAATAAAGCAATTACACTAAAACTTGTAGTCTCAAAGTTGCCATTAATTCAATCCACTCAATCTGGATCACTAAAGGATTTTCGCTGACTCCACCACGTAGTCGACACAAATGTTTAAAAGAACACGCAAGGCAGGGTGTCATGGGCTTGCACAGAGGAGCTCACACCCCAGATCCTCTCCCATTACCTGCTGTAAATCAGGTAAATTTATGTATAAAGAATGGAATTGCACAACCTATGCCCAAATAAAAGGGGTCTCGGCAAACTTTGAATTAGAATCGGTTCCCACTTTGCTACCTGCAGCATTTTCCTTAGCAAAGATGCTCACTGACAAAACCTGAAACACTTCTGGTTTTCGCATGTACACCAAAAAAATCTAGATGGCAGTTTATCTCCTGGCACAACTCCACTGACTTCAATGGAATTACTCCAGCACGGAATTTGGCCCCGCAGCCTTTACAACACACTGTTTATTTGTACTCTGATTCAGATATTTTGATACCAGGAATCTTTCATCACTGAAGTTTCTCCATATGAAATATGTCTCGTATTAAGAAATATCAGTTTCACATTTTTGTCAAACGTTATTTGTTAAATTCTGTTTGTTGCAAAGATGGGAATTCAGCTGTAGTTCAACAACACGGATTGGGCTAATAATGATAAGCAGTGACTAATAGGAGCTAGTTCGTGTTTTGATTATTTGCAGCAAAGGAAGCCTCCCTCAAAAACAATTTCAAGATTAGGAGAGAAAAGCGTCTGAAGCTCTAGCAGAAACTACTGCATGCTCATTATTTCAACACGGGGGCATTTCTTTGGCCCAGTTCTGTTCTCAGTTGTGCTAGTGTAAATCAAGAGGGAGTTTATGGGAATTACTTTGGACGTACAGATGTATAAATGAGACCATAGGGCCAGCTTCAGTAGAAATTTGACAATTTACACCGATGAAGACCCAGCCAAGAATTTTCTCTTGGGTTTCCATTTTCCAAATATATGCATGTGCAGAAATTTATCCTCGTGAGCAGTCCCATTTACTTCAAACAGTTGTAGAATTAAAATTTTCATCTTGAAACTAATTTAAACAGCATTTCTTTAGAAGTTCCTTCCCTTTAGAGAAGAAATATATACATATAATAGCATATTTTATTTGTATATATATGTATATAAAATATATATATATGTATAGTTAATTGACGTGAGTATTTTGATGCAGGCCCCGGAGAGGAGGACTGTACCTCTGGAAAGGGCTTAAAATATGGTGGTTTCTTAATGCTGTGTATCAACAGGTAGTCTCTTTATCTGGCCTGCTATCAAGATTTGCTTACTTGTGTTCTTGCTCAGCTGACTTCATCCATCATTGCAACTTCTCACTGGTATTCATCCAGTTAGAACAATTTAGAGGCATAAAACTAAATGTGTTATCATTTTAACCACAAATTAACAGTTTCCATATAAATATTAGCATTTCCTCACTCGGTTCAAGGATAGAAGCCATAATGGCACTAACAGTATATTTGATTTAAACTAATTAAAACCAGAGGCTCTTGCAATTTAATATATTGATTTTACCAGTGGGACTTAAATCTTTTATAATAAGTGTACACAGCTGCACCACTCGCCCACCGCCACTTTTAAACCTAATCCCTGCATTCCTCCTGACAATAACATGACAGGATCCACACATCCCAGTATTAGCCTTAACCCCGGTGACACTGCCAGAATGTATTAAACTAAAACATCGCAGTGTCCTATTTAAAAGGAGCCTGTCAACAGCTCTGACTAGGCTTTAACAGTTATAATCTTTTTTTTAATTAATGTTCCCAACCACTGGTGTAACCTTCTCTCACACATCTCTCCCCCCGCCCAAGCCCCGCTACCCGAAAATGTGTTTTGAGCTTATTTACAGGAGAAAACGTAACGCCTGGTTTCATGCTGCCTGCCCAGAGGCCATTAAACCTCCTTTGCCAAAGGAGCACTGTGGGGATGCTCACACACACACACACACACAGAGAAAATCGGGTGGGAGCAGGTCCTGCACGCTTCACTTGTGCCCAACTCCTCTTACAAGCGTCACGAGATCTGGCCATCAAGGCTTGTCTCCTCCAGAGCTCTTGACAAGCCCTTGTGTTTTGGCTTTTAAACCACAGTCCCCGGAGGGGGCTTCACCTCCCCAGGACAGCTTGTGTGGGAACATGGGAGAGACCCTGCTTCTGGGATAAACCCACCGCAGAAGCCTGTGAGCGGATGGGGACAACTTCCACCTCCTTCATCCCTTGCACGAGGACATCTGTCCTCAGCTGCTCCCTTCTCTGCTCCCACTGCACCCCGTACAGTGGATGTAAATAGTTCAGTTCTGCCATTTGGCACCTGAAAATTAGAATGTGAATTAATTTCTCTCCAGAATAGGTCTGTACATTCGAAGAACACCCGCCGGTTACTGCATTTCATACCTTCAGTTTGCTGCAAGCTTTCCACCTTCACTAATCTTATCCCACCAAGTGTTGCTTATATCCATCCTGCCCAAAACAATTCCAGGATGTACCTGTTCAGGCTTGAGAGCTTCTACCAGCGCTAGGTGGAGGAGAGAAAAAAAAAAAAAAAAAAAAAAGCCTAGGGCTTGGCCTAATGTATGGACAAAGCATGTGATCATGACCAGGCATCCAGGGCTAACATTTAATCTGCTTTGTTTCAAGTGGGAAATATGTGAAGATCAAATAAGTTCAAATCCAGGTCAAATATCCTTGAAAATCTTTGATTTATATAAGCAGGAAAATGAGGTTTAAAAGAAGTGATTATGAAAGGGTTACTAAAAACACAGCTGTACGCGTACTCTTATATCTGAGGCTCTCCAAAGAAAAACTGTGTGACATCTATATTAACCTTTGGCTGAACACCAATGAAGGCCTGTAGTGAGCTGGAATGCGAGGCAGCCCCTTCCAAATTTTAACACAAGCCAGGTTACAGCTGCAAATGCCTGCAGCCCGTGCTCACTTTATAAAGTATTCCCCGAAGGAAATTTTTTAACTGTTATAGAATCTTTTTCTAATACCCTACAGTGTTAAAGCCTGTTATTAAAGGGCAAAGAGATGGTTCTCCATGCCAAACACTTGTCAACAAAAAGGATAGCCAGATGGTATGAAATAAAAGGAAACTTGGGGGCTCTTCAGCTTCTTGATTTACATTAACAAAAGCCACTTTCATGTGCTCCTTCCAAGAATGACTAATTCCCCCCCCCCCTTATTTTTTGCCAGGATTAAACAACGTTGCTCATTTTATAATCAACCACGAGACAAATTAACAAATTGCGTCTCACTTGTGCCGACTCTTTTAAAAAATATTCTAAGCAAGTCTGTTTACCAAGGCAAGATTACCCACATAAGGACAGCTCAATTATTTTTAGTAGAGAGGGTCTAAGTAATCTAGAGGATGTTTACTCCTTAGTTTCTGTTTATAAACTTGGAATTAAACTTGTGCAAAAAATGCTTTGCATTTTTTCAGTTCCTAAAATGGATCAGTTTGTAAACTGTACTTGGACAGGATTGGAAACGAAATTCCAAATACTGAAATTACAGTAATAAATTTTATAAAATTAGCTGGTAATTAACTGGCTAAGTTAGTCAGACCACTGTGGCTAAATTCTCTTTTAATCTACGTGTAACTTCATTCTTGACACAAATCCATTCCCCATCCATCTTGGCACAGGTGTAAGCTAAGGCAAAATGTAGCCTGTGAATTAAGTGGTTATAAATCTAAATCTAATTAATTGTCAAGATTTTACAGTAACATTACATGCTTAGTACAAAGCTCCCTGCAACATAACCCTGAAATGGAGCACCTGTATTCTGGGTCCTCCCTACCAATACCCAGTATAAATTCTCTGGAATAAACATACACAGTATCGCCATAGAAATCAACGTGTGTGGGGTTTGTTGAAGGGTTTTTTTACTATGTAGCCCAGTAGATCTTGCAATGTAAATCTCTATTTTTTCCTTTTTTTTTTCCCCTCTAAAGTTGTACAACTAGACAGACGAAGAATATGAATAAAGCAAAAAAAAGTGGGTTTGTAGATTAGCACTTGGAAGCCTGGAATAACATGTTTTATTTATTGAAATTTAAAAGTATTATTTCTTTACTCGCTTTTACTTCCTCCACTCTAAGATGAAACTTATTATGCTGTGACACTTCCTCATTGTGACGGCTCTAGTATAGTAATAAAAGCCTACCTGTGAAACGCAATGCTCACAGAGTATCTCTTACAAAACTAGGACACAGTTTACTACAGGCTGCATTTAGCAATTCAGCTCTGCGTTAAAAGGGATCATTGTCGAAAGTCTCCAAAAAAATATCAGTTCTACAATAGATCCTCTAATTTTCCCTGAACGTCATCGAGAACTGTACATATCAAAGCAGGTGTTGTATTTGACTATATACGGGAGTGAGTGGCTGGTCTAATTCATTAAAACATCCATAAACAAGCCTGTCTTTGTCCTATAAAGATGAAAGAACCGATGACTATAATGGGATGAAAGGTGTGCACAGCGATGAAGAAAGCTATTATAGATCTATGTCCTTTTTAAACTCGTCCTGGCATGCACTGTTGACAAGGGAACAAAACAGTACAGATAAACCTCCGAAATGTGGCTTGCTGGCAATAATTCCACCTGTCCTTCTTAAAACTGGTGGATTTTGCCTGCGCTCTCCTGCACGGACCATGCTGACAGCAATTAAATAAAGTGATAACGAAGTATTTTGCAGAAAGAGCACTTTTGGATTTCTAAGCTGATGACAAAAGCCAGCAGGTGGAAAAGAATGACTATATCCACGCAATCCATCCCACCGCACGGGGATGTCGGGTTATTGATCACATACAGTTCGTGCTCCGTAGGAAGTTCTCACTTAGAAACAGGTCGTGCAGGTGTAACCTGCTCCGTAGGAAGTTCTCACTTAGAAACAGACACATCCAAAACGTAATTCTTTGTTCACAGTTTGTGGATCAGTTCCACTCATTTGTGTTTAACATAATCGTGAACCTGAATATGAATTCCTTCGATGTAAAAACTTCCCTGGGCTGCAAAGGTGACTTTTGCTGACAGAGGAAGCAGAGGACGGGAGCGCTGCAGTCTCACGGAGGAAGGTTACACATAAAATAACTTCCCCAGAGCTAACCTCCCTTCTGTCAGGTACTCACACGTTTCATAAAGCTTCTCTCCTCTCCACCGACATGGAAACAGAAGTGTGAATTTCGTTATCGTTATTTCAACATCCTTTGTCTGCTGTGGGGGACTCTCCCTGCACTCTACATGGTGTAGGACCCAAGGACCGCAGAGAACACTGTTAGCCAGATCACTCTTATCTCCAAAGTCAAATATTTGACCGCCATTGGTACTTCTGGCTGCTCAAATATTTGATTTTAAATGTATCATTGCTGATCGGCTTAAGTACCTAGCAGCGATTAGACAACCACTGTAATTCCAAATGGAAAGCACCAGGGCTCAGGGAGCGCAGCCCCCGGGCCAGATGTAATTCCGAGCTTCCCACTGGGAAGCTTAGGGTGGTTAATAAGGAGGTGCAGCTCATGCAAACTGGAGATCTCCCACAGCGTCCCGGGCCTCCCTATCATGCAAGAATTGTGCCGGGAAGGCTACCGTGTCTAGTAATTATTAACGTGTGTCACAGAACCTTTACAGCTACTGATCTTTTTCAGTTAGTCAAAGCGCTGGGATTAGGGAGGTGGTGATTTAGCCGGTGATTTAATCTTTGCTGCCTCTGAAGTTCCAGACAGTGGAAGTGTCCAGAACAGTGACATCCATAAAGGTGTTAATGGATTTATTGGTGATGGGGGGTGTCTGTAATCCCCAGCGGGTTACGTGCCAGAGGTGGGCTCCTCCTGCTCTTTGCGTTAGCCAGAGGTGGGCTCCTCCTGCTCTTTGCGTGTCCCTTTGTTTGGGACAAAGTCGGAGTCGACCTTGTTTTGGAAATACTATTCAGATTCTGTCTTGAACGTGCAGACACCCAATCTGTACGGGTGGTGGTTTCAGAGCTGCACATGACACAGTCTAAAAATGGACAGAGCGAACCAGGGTCTGTAATTATATATTTTAAATAGAGTGCTCATCCCAGCAATGTTTTACTCAAATCCGGCCAAGTCGGTCCACACGGGTGTGCAATCTACAGCGAGCAAATAGAAATCAGATTGGGCCGTGGCATCCAATTAGGGAGGCCTAGCGAGCCGCATACAAAACATGCCAACTCTCGTATCATTTGCATAAACCCATCCACATGTGCTTGTGAAAAGAGGCGAGTTCGCGGCATAAACCGGGGTCAACAGGAAAAGCTGCAGGAGTAAATAAGGATTTACTGCGGAATCCCTCTCGAGCCATTAGGAAAACATGTGCCAGCCCCTCCGGCCGCGGGAGCGCGGCGCTGGGATGCCACAGGGAACTGTCGGCAGCCCCGACGGCTCCGCATCCCGCACGACGGTCCTGCCTGGGTGCCGTATCCTCCGTGGCCGTGCGGGATGTGGAGCAGACCTGCTAATCGTCCTGTTTGGCTCCTACCTGCAAATCCCATTTCTGAGGTGCGGCAAGTAACCATCAAAGGGAGAAGACGACAAAGAACTCGGTGTGTCGGTGTGCGGGGTGGAGCGTGGCGAGAGGCTGTGGCTGGCCAAGTGCCGTGATGGAGAGTCACAGCCCTCTCTCCACGTTCCTGCTGTTCAATTACCGTCCCGCAAAGCAGCCGCCTTGCCAAGGGCCGCTACCTGCCCTTCCTCGCCCAAGTGGGATGCCACCCATCGCACCCGCTGCACAAACACCTCCCTACCGGGTGGCCACCTGTGCCACCAGCCCCTGCCCTCCCGTTGGTGGCCACAGGGCTCTGCTCCGGCCTCCCCCCTAACACCGGCACGGTTCTCCCACCCGGTCATCCCGGTTCCAGCCCCGGGGGCCTCGCCGAGGGCAGGCACTCACCCAAGTTGACGAAGCTCATGACCATGTCAGCCTCGGTGAGGAAGTTGCTGTCCTGCAGGCTGGCCAGGGGTGGCCCCTGGGTGCTGAAGATGGGCTTGTAGGGGTAGGAGAAGCCCTCGCCCTCCTCAGCGGCGGCCCCCGCCGCCCCTTCCTCCACGGACATGGCATTGTAGAGGTCCAGCATGAACATGGGGGCCGAGTTGTGCTTGCCGTGGAGGTGGGGCCGCGGGCGGTGCGGCAGGCCGAGGATGGAGAGGATCTCCCGCTGCATCTCGCGGCGCTCGGGGCCGCGCAGCCGCCGGTGGATGAAGCTGGAGTGCACCTCGTTGTCCACCGTGAAGTCGGCCAGGACGCAGCGCAGCCAGAGGGCGGGGGCGGCGGCGCCCAGCACCAGGAGCCAGGAGGCGGGCTGCCCGCGCCCCGCCGCCGGCATCGCGGCT
>NW_015090855.1:4753290-4753506 GCF_001431845.1 Calidris pugnax
GCGGCGGCGGCCCGAGGGGCTGTCTCCCGGGAGCGGCGCGGTCTTGCCCCGCGTCCCGCACGCCGCGGCGGAGCCGTGTGCGCTGTGCGGCTGAGGGCGAGAGGCAGCGGGAGGTTGTCTCTGGTGGGAGGAGCAGGCTGGAAAGAAAAACCCAAGCGCTCTCGCTCGCCCGCTCCAAACCGCTTGGGAAAGAGAAAAAAAAAAAAAAAAAAAAAA
>NW_015090855.1:4753516-4796727 GCF_001431845.1 Calidris pugnax
GATCAGGTTGCTTTGCAGGATGTTTGCGGAGGCTGCTGGCTTGGGGGGGGAGGGTGAGCCCGTCCCAAGCGCTTCAATTAGCCCCAACGTTAATTAAGGAGAAGACACCCCAGGAGGGAGGGTGGTTTATGCGTAAGGAAGGGGCCCGAACTCCCAGGGAGTTTATAGATGCAAGTGTATCCTCTGTCTGCACCAACACGCGTACTCAGGCAAGCTTTTTGCTTCCCTACCACTCTGGATTTATTGGTTTTTTTTTAAAGAAGTACAGAGAGACTGTCCGGGACAAGCCCAACAGCATTAAATTATTTAAAATGTGCTGATTATATATTCACGCACGTAGGCACGTATGTCTGCGTGCACAGAGCCCCAGGTCACTTTTTCCAGCTGGCAGCGAGGAGGGTTAATGGAGAAGCATTAGAGATCCAAGGTGGGAGTTACCGTGAGACAGTTGTAAAACCAGCAGCGTTTCCTTGGAGTGGAACCATCAACCTGTGCACAGGGGTAGTTTATGCCATTACATTATCCTGCTCTCCCGCCTTCCCCTTCCCTTCAGCTCTCTGGTACAGCCCTTTGTGGGATACTGGCTTGTGATGGACTTTTAACTTTTTAAAGTAGTTTATTTATTTATTTATTTTTTAACTCAGTGGGTGGTACATCGACCATAATGGGGCCCCAGTCCTGATTAGTCCGGGTAGATGTCTACTGCAGTGGTAAATAATAACACAGATAATAATTTCAGATAACACGTGTAGACTGCTGCTTCCCAAATCTTACTTGGAAAGTCAGAGGAAGGCAGGATGGAAGAGTTTATCTGGGTCACTGAATCCAGCCCCAGGTAACTTGTATATAACCATGTATATACACACTATGTTTATGCTGACATTGAGATTCGCTCCTTAGGCAAAGGAGGAGGAAGAGGAGCAGGTCAGCGTTGGTTTTTTGACAGGTTGTTCATCTGGTATTTTCAGGCAAGCGATACCCAGTAGTATCCAGCACCAGGTCCTGCGTCTGTTCAGGAAACTAATATTTGGTGCTTCTTTTAGCTCTTTATGTTTAGAATCCTTTGTGAATAGCAGGTAACTAGGCAAAAAAGCTGCATGGGAAACACTTTGAGTGATTTAGTGTGTTTGTATGCATGTATGTGCACCTCTTAATAACAGGGAAACTGAGGCATGACATCGAAATGACTCACGGAGCTATTGAAATAGTGGTGGAACCAGCATTGAACTCCCTGCTCAGTCCTAACAGATGTTCAGGCACAGCTCGAGCTCTGGGAGAGTGGTGGGGGAGAGAGGTTGTGAGGCCACATCCACCTTAGGTAAGAGCACTTGCTAAACTCACTGGTGCTAATGAGGGTGCTCAAACACCACCCCTGCAGCTGCCCATTACTCCCCACTAATACAAACACCAACACCTAAGCAGCTGCATTTTGGATACCCAGTTAAGATTAAATTCTCTAGCATCTTTTGTACTTCCTGAGGAGCAGCACTAACCTGCTCTTAGCCAGGCAGCTATTTGCCTAAATTTCTCTCTTGCTGAGGGTGTGGTTTCTAGATCAACTTCAGCTGATTTAAAGCCAGGTTCCTCCTGAGAAAGATGTTGTTTTTTCTCATCCCACCCCAGCCTGGACCTTCAGCTGTGCAACCCCACCCCTCTCCAAAGCCGCTGCTCACACTTAGATCCACACACAGGTCAGGGAGCTGATTCTGTTTTTAAGAGTAATGGGGTTTTTAACCATTTATATATTTGATTTTGCTGAATTAATTTTCTGCTGGATCAGCTCCTTGTTCTGACTGATGACTTATTGTGCTGGAGCTGGGGAGGCCACAGGAATGCACGGCTGGGGGCAAGGAGAGGGTGGCTGGGCTGGGCAGGGCTGCCTGAGGTTGGCTTAAGCTGATGGTGGAAGGGCAGACAGATGATGGAGTGTCCCTGCACTCTCCCTTTCCGCTGCAGATAACTCGATTTCACTTTCTCTTTTTTTCCTTGTGGGCAGTTAATTTTTCCCGAGTTTTGAGCATTGACCTTTCCTCAAGCAGCAGCAGGACAAGGAGACTCGCCTTCATCATGGACACGAGAGTGAAAAAACCTGTGAAGATGGAGCAGTGGACTGGAGAGCAGGTGTCTCTGCTGCCTCAATTACTTACACCTGAATTGCTTATAGCTCACGTTTAAAAACTGACTAAATGTCAGGTTAGTGTCCTGCTTTGGAATGACGTCCCTCTTTGAGAGAAAGAAAAGAAAAAAGGTGGTTTGGGAGGTTTGGAACCTGACTCGTTCACACCTCAGGTAACAACTGTTGAAGCTGTATGTGTCATGGAAGAAACAGCAGGGAAAGAAAAGGAAAACTTGAAACCTCTTGATTTGACAAATTTCCTGAGGAAGTGGTGTTTGAATCTATATCCTTGTTTTGTGTGTTTAGGTGGTCTGGGTTTGGCCAAGTTTAGATACATCCCGCTTTAATGCGGGATATGTTCTTTAAAGAGCAGGCAATGCTGCAACTCTGTCCTGTGCTTTTACAGGAATAGTCACAAGAGTTTAATCTTTTATAACAGCATTTTGTGTGATCCTGTTGCACAAGGTACAGCATTAAATATATGCATGATAGTTTGCAATGGGGGTACTGCTTGCACGTATTCTTAAAGCAGCATCACAAAAACACTCCAGAAATGCATGATGAGAAAGGGGATCTGTTAAAGAATAATTTTTTTGACTGTGAAGTCCTGGGCTCTTGTCTCCAGCTCGCTTTGGGACACAACAAAGAGCAGCCTTTATTCTGCTGCACGCAACAAAGGATGATGCAGCTCAGACTGCAATGGCTCAGTCCTCACATCCGAGCTTGAATTTCAAACAGCAAAGGTACAAACTGGATTGCCTTTCTCATGGACAACGTCTTTCTCTTCCCTCCTTTCTTGCCTGCCGCGTAAACCCCGTCCTGCTTCCTGCAGGATCAGTTGCACACAGGTTGCTGAAATATTGGCACCCTGGTGTCATTGTCTTTTTTCCTCCTCCTTCCTGGATCAATTAAGAAACCAGTTTTTCCTCTTACTCTTCTCTGTCTCTTGTCTGTCCTCCTCTTCTTGAGAAGGAAAAGTAAATGCTTATGATGAAGCAATCCCAGTTTGTTGGCACTTGCTGCTTCAGATAATTTCTATAAAAACAAACTCCCAATGTTTCTGAGGTTCTGCACAAGCCACATTACCAATTGAGTAACTTTTTGATCTCTTTGAGCTTTGCGTGTTCACTCTTATCTGATTTTTGTACCAACTACTGCCATTGTTTTTGTTTGTGTGGAACTCAGTATAGTGGGGAGCATGTATTTAAGAGATAAAGGGCCTGATTTTAAAAGGTGAAATGGACATAAATGTGTAGGTTTGTGCTCGATGGATTCGTATGTGCTGCTGTCATCATTGTGTACCCGTATTAGGCATATGCCAGTGGCAGGATTTGGCCATTTGCATTCAGTTTTACCAAATGCAGTACAAAGCCTGGGTTCTGCTCACAAGCTCATTTCATGACTCTTTAGAAATCAGACACAAAGCATTTTTTTCCTCTCTTCTGCTGATTCAGTTTCAAGCTCCTTGCCTTCCGACTTTGATGTCCTCTTTTTAACTTTAACCATGTTTCTTTTCCATTCTGGTTTGCATCTTCTCTCATTTGTCTTGAACAAAGTGCAAGTCCTAAATTAGAGCAAACTTTTTTCTTCTTCCAAATATTCCCACTAAAATAGCATGTGTTTGGGGAATTTTGAACGGTTCCTCTGGGCCCTGTGCACGCAAAACACTTATATAACAGAAATAATAGCATCGTTATTTGTATAAGAATGCATAATTAGCGTGCATATTTAATTACGCTATATTGGATCATTCTTATCAAAAGTTTCTATTCATCTCTTCAGCATTATTGCTGAGAACGTATTCACCAACATGAAAGTAATCGCATTATGGGTAAGCCATTATATTAGCTCTAATCCAGGAATGTGAATAGATCTGGGTTGAACTATGCTGGGTTGGACTGTGCTGATTACGTCATAAAAATTAAACATTGATTCTCATAGCTGCTGCCCGGAGATGCTAGTGATAAATAAAATAGAAAATGATCTTTGGATTTACGAAGTGGGACTATAGTGCTGAAACCAGTGCTCGTCCCTTGAGGAAGGTGGACAAAGTTCAGTCCTTCACAGTTCAGCACTTCAAAGGACTTCACTTTATGAAACCAGATCTCCGTGGGGATTCTCTTATTTATTCCAGAGAACATTAGAAATGAGTTCGTATCATTCAACCATTTGTAGTGTTGTATTTATCGTACATCTATATGCAGCTTGGATATAGGCCTATGTTATATTTCATGTATATGTTTCTATGTGATTGTTTGTTTATATATTGGTATGAGCATGTGTATGTGTGCATACACCAGTATACTTCAACAATGTCTTTAAACTTTATTTAAGTAATATATTTGTGTAGCACAGATCCATGGATATGAATATTGTTTAACGTAAGCACCACTTTTAGGTCCACGTGTCACCAAAGCAGCCCAAACAAAACAGAGTTAAATTCTGTACTGCTGAATTATTCTGTGTACACTTGATTTGGTTGAAGCTTTTGGCAAAACCCCAGGAATTTCCTTCATTAGTAACATTGTAATCAGAACACCTGAAATATTTATGTTTACATTTGTGAAAACCTATGCTGAGAACTCGCTCCTTCGTGTGTCACTGTTGGGAGCAGACTTAAGCCGCGCTGCACCACCATGTGCCTCTGAGAAACCCCAGGCATTTCCTTCATTGGTAACATTGTAATCAGAACACCTGAAATATTTATATTTACATTTGTGAAAACCTATGCTGAGAACTCGCTCCTTCGTGTGTCACTGTTGGGAGCAGACTTAAGCCGCGCTGCACCACCATGTGCCTCTGAGAGCATGCTCAGTTGTAACTTTTTCTTGGAAAAAAATGGTGATCTTGGCTTCTTCAGTCCTGCATCAGACAATGGGGATTCTTCTTGTTAACATATATTTATGTCTTCTAGAGTATTTTTTAGTTTTCTGCTGTTTGTATTCACTAAAGATAAAGATGTTGGTATTTTTACACTCAGCTATGTACAAAAAACCTATTCGTTGTTTTCGAAGTGAGCAATAGTAACTGATTCCAACCTGTAAAATGCAACGGGACAAATTTGGATGGCTTTGCTTTCTCTCTCCAGGCAGGTGCAGAGTAATACCTCAAAAGAACCATTATTTTGTGCCTTTATTCCAATGTGTACATAAATGCTTGCATAACCCTTGCACAGCTGCTGTACAAACTACTCATGCCACAAGTATTAGTAATCCTAAGAGGGGAGGTTGCATGGAAAATTGGGGTGTGTATGCTAAACCATATGTACTATGCCCCTGAATCATAAAACTTCTGTCGCTGGAGCTGAGAGATCTTCGGAGACTGTGGGTTTTACAGGTCTGTAGGAAGCAGGATTATATACACCAGCTGCACCCCACGGTTTCTCTCCTGGTGGGGCTTATCTTGTGCGTTTAAATAAGCAGGAAACAGAATTTGGTCCAACGTTATCTTAATATGGTCTCAGTGTCTACTTTTATTTATATTTCATTTCCATAGGAACAATTATTTTAGCAGTTTATTTTGAATACATATTAGAGCCACTCAAATTGGAGGTTCTGAGCTGCCAGTTCCGAGCTGCGTGGGGCTGCAGCGATACAATGTGCAATTATTTTTTTTTTTTGTTTCTGGTTCTGCCTCTAAAATAACTTTCTTTATATCTGCCGTGATTTATAGCAGTGTTTCTGAACGGGTCTGAAACAAGATGGAAGTTGGGAGATTCATTTGATTCTCTAAAGCCCTGGCTGCAGAAATCCCTCCCCGTGTTGCGCGGAGTCGCACGGTTTGGCCCCAATTCCCTGTGGTTTGGGGACCGTCCCAGCTCCCGCTCCGACCCGCGGAGGAGGTTTTTTGCCACATTACAAGTGGCTGCGTGAAGCCATCTCCCGGAGCTTCAGCAGCAGAAAATCATTAATCAGGAGTTTGTGCTGGAGGATTTTACAATAATACGAAGGGACTGTTTCCTCTGCTGGTGCAGACTGGCATAGCAGAGGGAGGTGCGGTTATTTACCCCAGCGAGGAACTGGGGTTGGTGTTACCGCTGCTCTGTTTGTGGAGGAGACTTTGGTTCTAAGAGCGAGGCTGGAAGAGTTTTATCTTTCCGAGACGGGGACTTCTAAGTTTTCAGTCGGAAAATTTCTGCTTCCTGCCTGGTGCTGAGTCTGCACTGAGTCTGCTTTGTAAAGTGCATCTTCTCAGCATTCATCCGAAGCCTTTCCTGCAGTTGTTGGAGCCCCATAGGCAAATATATACTGGTAGACTATTAAGATAATTTTTCAGTTAAGACATCGTCAAAGTGCAAGCGGGACAATAGAAACAAAACCCCTTTTGTTCTGACTAAACTGTTCCTAATGACCCCCTCTATAAACAGTGGCACCAGCGGAGGTCTCAACAAGGCTCTTCATTGAGACCCCTTTCAAAAGGACAAGCAGAGCAGAACATGGGGCAGAAACTCTCAGAGTTACTGCACTTTACTCCGCTTTGGTGGTCTGACCACAAGAGAGAATCTGTTGTTTTTGTTGTTCAAGGCACCCAAAAAGAATAATTTAAAAGCATGAATTTCCACAATTAGCATCCTATAAAGAGTTCTAAATATTTGGATTGTCGGGAAAAGAGCAGAAGGAAGCCGTTTGTTTGTTTGTTTACTTAAATCAAGGGGCTATAAAATAGATTCTTATGAGTTTAATATTAAAGCTTAACTCCTCTCAAAAAAAAAAAAATTATCTGTTAGGCTCATACGAAAATTACAATGCGAAGTCTGAAGGATTTAAGATTTTTACAGACCAGTGAGATCCTTACGTTTGCTTTGGAGGTAAAAATGATTTTTGTGAATAATGTGTTTATCATGAGCAGGGGAAAGGTTTCAGTTGTTTAGTTTCTAGAGAAATTGGAGATACAGTGACAAACTGAAACCACTAAAGACCAAACTCTTGTTCTTCCAGATGAACACTGTAGGATGCTCTGTACAGATGTGTGTAGCACAGTGTGGCTTTACGCAGTTGAGGGCTGTGGAGGTTATGAATCACTTCCTGATTATTTCTGTCCCTCTTTCTGTGTCCTGAATACATCGGAAGAATAGCACAGAAGACCTTCCATTTAAACAAAAACCTATTTACAGAGCATCTTTGTTATATGTAATTGGGTAGCGATGATAGGTCAGGCGACAAAAGTCCATAGTTTGGATGATTTGGGAATTACGCTGATTACATTTGCAGATAGAGATGCCAGTTTCTTCTGAAATAAGCTGGAGTTTGTGTCCTGGCATCTCATTTAGTAGGGGTGTTTCTAGCTTAAAATGTGGGCTACTGCTTCCTTTGGAAACAGATAGGATGAGAACATGGAAGGAGAACAGAGAGCATCCATGAAGACAGGAACATTGTATTGAGTACAGGCTGAATCATGGAGAAAAGTAATTCCTACAAGATTCAGAACACCTTCAAGTCCCCCCCATGTGATGGGGGCCGAGGGCACTCTGCCATTTGTGGGAAGTGCTGAGCAGTTGGTGGCTTTGGGCTTTTGTTGTTCGGCTATGGATAGTGCCCACACTCTTCCTTCCTAGGAGAGTGGGATGGAAGGTTTCAGCGTGCCTTGGAAAAAGGAAGGATTTGGGTAAGTGCAGGATGAAGGTCTAGTGCCCTGTGACAGGATACTGAGAGAAAGAGAAATGTCAAAGAAATCTTGAAGAGATTACAGTAGAAACAAAAGAATCTTTGTGAAGGCCACTGTTAGCAAGTCTAATGGAAGGAATGGGGACGTAAAATGAATTGAGAGGATTTGCAAGTTGTTTCTAAGCCTTGAGGCAGGAACAAAAAGCTGAGCATTTACTGTTTACTATATTTGGTATGTATGGAAGAGCAGTTTGGACATCAAGGGAGCTAATAAAATGCAGAGCCTAATTTGTCTCTCTACTGCAAGCTGTGTTGTTGCGCGAGGGATAGAGAAAATGCTTCTGTTAAAGGACAGTTCTGAGGAAGAGCAGCTGAGGCTTGACCTGGTCTTTTCTGAAAACAACCATTTTTCGTGGCACTGAGGTCCATAAGCTCACGCCAATGTTTTCCATGAATGCGATTTTATTTTTCTTTTTTGTTTGCATTTAAGCATTGTACAAAGTGCTGGAGATCTAGTTTTCAGTATTAAATATGGTAACTGTGTAACGTGGTAGTCTGAAGGTTCAGTATTAGTTTTGTCACATCTTTCCTCCAAAATCCACATCTGAGGATTGGTTTTCCTGAAAACTTCTGAAAAAAGACTAACTGTATCTGACTAAAATTGCTGCCTCAGAGACTTTCTGGTTGAAAAGTCCAGGTGGATAGGCTGAAAAGACACCTTGTCTTTTGAATCTATCTACAAAAGTTTATGGGAATTAATTTATCAGAATAAATGAACAGTTGGATTTCCATCTGTGTTTAATGCCAGGTAAACCAGGTTTTATTTGATGTTTTAACTAGAAACTTTCATGTTGGGGGGACATATTAGAGACGTGATAACTGTTAGTTCTGAAGAACAACAGTGTCAGAAGATAATTTTTTTCGAGTTTTCATATTATTGCATTAGGATAAAGATGAGGAAAAGTAACAACATGAACTTTATATTAACTCTGACTGATGCAAAGTTGCTTTCTCTTGAGGTTATACGTGAATCTTCTGAGCCAAAGTATTCTCCTTACCGTCTTTGAAACAATCTTGTGGTTCTTTTAGATTTTAATAATGCTAGTAGTTACTTATTCCAGCTATTTATCCAGCAAGTAAAAGCTTATTGCAAGCTTTTGACCTATACTGACAACAGTAGGACACAGTTATATGGGTATAAAACAGTGATCTTTAAAATTTTCTGATTTGCAGACTTTGGCAGCAGCCCATTCTTTGGTCATATCAAAGCAATCTGTCTATTTACCTTTTTGGATCCCTGTAAAAGCAGCTCATAGGCTCAAACGCTTGTGAAGCACACTTTAAAAACCAGTGATATAGGATAATACAGAACGCACAAATCAAGCTAATTTTCCCTATGCAAGAGCTAAATGTCTCTCACTCTTCTAAAGGCCAGCAACTTGGATCAAGTTATAAGAGAAAAAATGAATTGAAGAGTTAAGGGTGGTGCGCTGAGAATTGGAGTTGTCCAGAAACAAAAAAAAATAATTCTAGTATATAAAAAAATTAACGGTTTTGACATTTGTTTTAGATTTGTCACAGAATGATTTAAAAAACAAAACATGAATAGAAAGAATGAGACATCCCAGAATAGCCAACATCCAGTGGCTAGGGTATTTACTTGGGCCGTGTCCAAGTGGTGCTTTATGGGATTTGGAGCAGACATTTGACATAATGTTTTCAACATTATTTTTGTCAGACTCAAATTTGGGCTCTGAAGCGGATAGAAAAAGAGCTTGCTTGGAGTCCTGTACTTCATAGGTGAGACTTAGTCACCAGGCTCTTTGGTCACTCAGTCTCTCTTTGGCTTTAGGAATTTTATATATATATATATTTTAAACAAAGTAAGGAAGCTGTGTAAAGAATAGACAATCACTTATTCTCTTGCATTTGGTAGGATGCTGTCATACTTTTGGGTATTTTCCTGACTTTGAGAGTAAATAAAGTAACACTCACATTCCTACTCTATTCTCACTCAGAACATATTTTTCTCATGGAAATACCTAAACCTGCCAAACTGTATTTCCATGGAAATCAATATATTACTTTTAAAATAAATTACTGTTGATAAGTTGGCATATTTTGATGACAAAAAGCACTTTGTCCAAAAATTCCCAACCAGCTTTTCTGAACTGAGACCTACCTCTGTATTCTACAAATGTGAAACATTTACCTTCTGTATTTTTGTAGATTTAAGAAGAGATCACAAGTGAAATGTGGTCCGGGATGATAAAATCTCTTTGTGTAAATCTGTGAGAGCTTCTTAAGGAATATGTGGAGTAAAATATAAAAAGCTGTTGATGGCTGTCTCTCAGCTGATATTGAAAATAAGCTAAATTCAATATGTAGGGAAAACAAAACTCAGAAAATGTATTGGGTTGAAATTGCAGCTCTTCTCCTTTGCTTTGTGAACATGGATCTTTCAATCCGATCCTTTCATCCTTGTTCCCAGTCCCTCTCTGAATCTCATCAAGCTCCTCTGGACACACATGTTCAGCTTCTCTTTCTGGTTGAGCCTGTGCTCCTACCAGCCTCCCGTGGTCTGTGTTCCCTCCTCCCCACTCTCTGTCTTACACCCAGGACGGATCCTGCCACAAAGGCACTTCCCCGGCGCTGTGCACCCTTGGGCATCAGTGACTAAGAGCTGAGACTTGCAGGTGTCCCAGGGGAGTCTAGAAGCATATGTGGAGGTGGAGAGAATACATTTCAGCAGCACGCTCTCTCTATGCCTGAGCACTCTCAATTCATTAATCAGCAGAGTTAATTTTAAAGATGTTTACCATTTCGGCAACTGGTTATTGGAAAGTTTATTACTGGGTTAATGGCCCTACTTGAAAACGGTTGTCCCATTTCTGTAGATGAAGTCAATCCAGTTCAGCTTGTCTTGTAATAAAGCCTTGTTACAGATATTATGTATGCAGTCAGTGCCTTGTTTTCCTAGAAGAACAAAATGGAAATACATTTTGCATCAGATATTAAACGTGCCTTCCCCAGGCAGTTAAATGGTATTGAACAATATTGGTGTGCCTTCCCCAGTTCCCCAGGCAGTTAAATGGTATTGAACAATATTGGGAGTAGTTAAGTTTGATGTCAACATGTGCCTCTCAGCTCCATTCTCTTGTACAGATTCAGTATCTGTTTTGTTTCACTTTTAATGTTCACTTCTGAAGTCTCTAGAAGTTAAAATGAACACCAACCAGAGACAGCAAAACTATCTAAGTCATCTCCAGCCCAGGATTTGGCATAGCTGTGCTAATTCACCTACTGAGAAATAAAATAGTCTAATTACCTATGGAGAAGCAGAATTTATTAGCTCCGGTGGAAGTTTCTCCATCTGCTCCTAGAACCTGGTCTGGCTTGTTTTGAGCTAACGCAGGGAGTCTGAACGGGTGCTGTACACGCTGCCTGTAATTTAGGAAGCGCTGGGTGATGCTCTACTTCAGATGAAATATATAAACAAGATTCTACGGAGTTCTGGTCAGTGGAGATCCTATCATGCCTCTCAGTCTGGTTCCCTAGGGAAACTACTTACACAATCTTACTATTTGTCTGACCCAGTTTCCAATATGCTGACACTTTGTTCATAGGTTACATAGATGCTTCCGAGATAGTATGTCCATACCAGTGTTGCAAGAATTAGCACTTAAGTAGAGGAAGGAATCCTTATTAATGCTGCCATTGAGGAAGAAAGGAGAATTCAGCAATTATTCATTGTGTTTGACAACAGCAAGTTCGACTGATTTGCACTTTGCTGTGATATTCCTCGGCGAAAGCACCGCTTTATTCAGCTGCCAAATCAAAAAAGGCAGGGGATGGTAGGGGAAGGATGCCAAGGCTTGCTCAGGTACTCCCCAGGGAAGAGGAGATACCGCGTGGTCTTGGTGGGGGAGAGAGTCTGGAAGGCTGAGGGGGGCTGGAGGCATTGGAGTGTGGGATGGTGGAGGACGGGACAGCTGGGGTGGCTCCAATAAGGAGGTGTAAGACATATAACGTAAATCCATAAAGAATCAGGCTTCATTAGTTCCACTTTTCAGGGAATAATGTGTTAGGAAAATATTGAGGTCTTAATTTTGGTATTTTGGATACGTTTACGCGCTGATTTAACCTTTCTACAATTGCATGTATCAGCTGAAGCTGGTGTACCTCCTTGCTGCTACACAGCAGGCATCTGCTGTTATTTGACCTGAAAAAGATCATTACACGAGCTTTATTTGATGTGCATTTAATAAAGTTGTAGCTGTTGTGACTATAACTCATGAGTCCCGTGTCACTGGGCAGTGGTGTAACCAGCGACTCGGCATTCCAGGAGCACCAGTTCAAAGGGGAGGACGGGGGACTCCAATGTGTGCCAGAGCCTTGGGACTTTTATTGCTCCTCTCCTCTGTTGGGAAGACACATTCTCCAGCTGGAGCACTGAGAAGTACAAAGCACCCTTAGACCTTGTAGTGCAAAATGTAAAAAGTGATGTTATCTGCAGAAAGTGGACTTTAGATTCTATCAGCGCACATTTAGCATAAAGCATTTCCTATGGTAATGCCTCTCACTTTCCCAGACTTTTACAGGCTCCAAGTGGCACGCAGGCTGCAGACCTCTTTGTAATGTTAATGAATCATCTTAATGGACTGTTTTAGCAGAAACATTCATCACCTTTTGTACCACAATGATTTTTTTTGTTATACTTAAATGGTTAAGTAGGCAATAAATGCCTATCAGACCAACCACTATGGTCTAGTAATCCACCTCACTATAAATCACCAGTGGATTATTATTGTCCTGTTTAATTAACACTCTTAAGGGATTCTATCGTTCGATAGACTTTCACCTTGCACTAAGCAGGCATTAACATTTCAAATAAGAAAAAGTGTGTTTATGTGAAAAGTGTTAATCAGTGTGACCTGGAACTGGTGGTGGTGGGTCGGATGAAATATGTGGATGTGTCTGTGCCTAGGCGGCCATGGGTGGTGGCTCCTCACATCAGTTTTCCTTAAAGTCATAGCAAATGATAGTTTTAGTATCACTTTTGTTAGGTCTTAAAGATATTTGGCTATATTTGGTTGTAAATAGCAGCTTTAAAGATGTTAATTCCGGGAGTTAGGAATGTGGTGGGGCTTTTTGTGAGTGTACATTTTGTGTGTAGTACGGGTTTGTTTGTGGTCGGAGTCAGTCTGAAGCGTTTTTAGAGAACGGGATCAAACCCTTTTCTTTTTTTGCAGCAAAAGGTGAGAGGGGAAGTCTGATCCTGTTGCTCCTCTGTGAACTATTTTCAGGCTTCACAGCCAGAAAGAGTAAGCGAAGCAGCAAGAGTTCCTGGGAAAGGCCGGGGGGGGGGCGGGGGGCGGGCATAGGTTTGGATGCTCTTTGCAGAACAGTCTTTCACAAACCAAATTCCCACACTGGGACACAAGCTTGAGATGGGATCACTCTCAACATACAAACATTTTGTTCCATGGTACAGCTCAAAGCTGGTTTCCTCCTCTTGGCAGAATGTAAAGATGGCAGCTTTTTTCCCCTCCTGTAGTACATTTTAATGCATTTACTAGTAATTTCCTCATCTTTTGTCAGGAGAGAAAGACCTTTGAAAAAGGCTCTTGTTAAGGCAGCGTTTCCCATCCATGAAATCTTATCCTGCTTTCTGTGATTTTGTGACATTGGTAATACTAGGAGTGCACTTACCAACTGCGCCTTCGGTGGCCACCAGCACTACCAGCAGTGGTGTGAGACAACCAGGTGCCCAGTTTCCATTTTACAGACAGAGCAACTGACATGTAAATGTTCAGAGATTTTCCGAGGTCTTTAATGGTCTCAACTGGTAGCACAGCTCAAGAGACCCTGCTTCTTGCCTGCACGCAAACGTGATGTGCACATCCCTTTCCTCTTGGCAGTTTTGGTAAATCATTTCCTAGTACGGACTCCTGCAAATTAAAGAACAAATAAAACTGCTAAGCAGAACACAAACACACTAAATCTTTTCAATTAAGAGACTGAATCTCTTAGCATAAATTAATTCCCTGAAACAAAACTCCAATTGTGTAAGATTAATTCTTTCCTCTAGGATTGCATGGATTTATTGACTAACAAAATCTTTTGTTGCATAAATGGAAATGTGCTATTTAATGTAGCCTGAGCAGAGGCAAAACCATCGCATTAGCATTTTCACTGGGTTTTTTTGTTTCAGTTGCATACTAATCTGCTGGGTTTTAATCTATTTGTAACTGAAAAGGTGTGAAGAGGTTCACTCCTGAACACGTGTGAAATGGCACAAAACACTAAAGGAGCTTGAACAAGATGAGAAATTAAACTAAGCCCATGAAGTGTATGTTGTTATTGCATGAATAACTGCAGTGACAGAAAATAATATCTTATGTGCAGGACAGTATTGTGAGGAGGTCAGTGTGCATTGATCATACACAATGGTTTTCTCAAATCATTTAACAGATGCACAAACCCCACACAGTTTCAAGTGTAGGCATGTCCTGAGAAGAATCTCCTTCATTCCCTCTAGACACACCCTGCTAATTAAATCCATCATGCCTAGCAGTAACCCCCAGGGTTCAATCTTTTCTAGAGCACTGTTACTATCCAACATTTTAGCTCATACAGTGGGCAGCCAAGATTTCATGTCTATGCATATAGCAGGACTCCTAGCCAATATTTCTTACAGTCTCCTCCCCTCCATCCCAATCTGGATATATAAAATATATGTTTGGTTTTTTTTTTTTTTCGGTAGGTAAAACTTCAATATTCCTTTCAGATTAATTTCTTATATCCTAATGCAATAGTCTGTATGAAGGTGGCAAGTTAAAGTCTAATAAAATCCAGAATCTGTGCTCCTTGTAGGTAGCTGGCCATGAGAAACTGCAGCGAGGATGGATATTGAATGACTTCTATAGTCCAGCTGGGTTTTATCAGAGCAGGTCATCAACCTGTGGGCTGCCCAAACCTGTTCCACTGCTTCCCCATTGATTAAATATCTGGAGACATTTACACGTATATCAAATTCTCCATGATCTTCTATTTTATCTTAGTCACACTCAAGTTCTTTTTCAAGCCAGGGCAAAAAAAGTTCTGTCCGCTGGTGAGAAAAGATAGTATATCTCCTTAATGTACTTCTGTACATTGAATTTCCTCAGAGCCAAACTATGATCTCAGATTCCTATGGACTGATACCAGTGGGATTGCGGGGAGTATAAGGGAGGTAAAACCTGCCTATGTACACCCAAATGTTAAGGAATTTAAAAACTTATTTTCTTTATTTGATTGCAGAGCTGATGCGTAAGGGGGAAAGAAGGAATAGAGGGAGTGTGTAGCTTCCAGCTAAGGTCAGACATTCAGAATTTCTTCTAAATCTTGATACCTGTATCATCCAAAACAAGACAGAGGGTCTTGCCAGGAATTGTTACCTGTTCCTGTCATTTAGGGATTTCTCCTCTCAAATTTAGGGATTTCTCCTGTGTTATGGTGTTTGCTCTCCTCCTGCTTTTCCCTCTCTTAGACCAGTCTGGGGAGGCGTGATAGATGTTTCTTATGTTTTGTAGCCAGCTGCTCTAAAAAGTTCATACAAAAGCTCCTCTCATCAAGAAAATGTATGTGGCGATTCATGAGTCCTTTCAGCAGTATGGTGAAGCACAGAGACATTATTAAATCAGATTTAAATACAGAATAATGGGGGTGAAGTCTCAGGGATGACTTTCCAAAACAAAAAAAACACTATTAAGCATTAGTTGATTTGATAAACCATAAACCAGTATTTCTATACCTCCAGGCATAATCTTTACCATTGCAAATTTTCTGTAGAGACAGCAATCAAATGGTCAGAAAGCCTTGGTTTGCCTGAAGGCGGGTCCATGCCTTGGTTTTAACATCGTAGAGATAATTATGTCACCCATGTAGTAAAGATTTTGTGTTTCTTGAATACAGTGTTTGTATTGAAAATATTAACCACTGGTCTCTGGAAACTGAAAAGATGCAGAAGAAAGGAAACCAGTTTTCTCACTAGGTACCGAAGAGCTGAATGGTTGGAACTGGATTTGGGAAGCACTAAAATTAGTATAAGCTGTCCAAAAAGTGCCAGTATATTTAAAATCCTTGGGGAAAGGTGAGAACTTGCTGGTGTCATAGAGTATCTGCAGTTTAAATGATCAAAAGTAAGTCCTTTACTCTAGCACATGTGTTCCAATGTGGTGTTCTAAACAGACGATCAGATAAATATCACCGCTGATGTAATAAATACCTGAAAGTGCCTGTAATAAATACAAGAAATAACCTGTCTTGATTATCCAAGTAGCTGCTATTAGTTAATTAGCATGCTCACATTGGCTGGGCCAGTGGATTTTTGCAATTTCCTTTCAATAGTTTTTATAGTTTTTCTTTTCTTTCCAACATTTTTCTTCATCGTTCGCAAAGTGATGCAATGGTGCCCACACAATTCAATGAATTTGTTACAAACAGCTAATTTTTGATTCAGGGAGATGATGGTAATTGCAAATTAAGTACTTCTGGTTTTTACTTGTACAACAAGAATTCATTCCTCACCAAAAAATGGCGTTCTGTCAATGCCAATTGCATGCAAAGAATTTTAAACAAAAAAAAATGTAGTGTGTAGGTAACGTGTGTATGTAACGTGTGTGTGAAAATATGCGTAATGGTGTAATATGTGGAACTGAAGCTGGGAGACATCTGAAACAGTAAGAAACCAGAGGTTGGTGATTTTTTACTTTATATTGGGTCCTTCAATTGTAGTCAAACTGGGGTGTTGTTTTAGTAGTTGTTGAGGGAGGTTTTGGTTTTGTTTTTCAAAGAATGCCTGAAAAATGAGTAACATTTTTTCCCCAATTTCCAACTGAACCTCCCATGCTGCAATTTATGGGCATTTCTCCTTGTTCTGTCATATGATGGTACCTACCAAGAAGAACTTGGCTGTCACCTCTGGAACTGCCATTCAGGCAGAGATCAGTCCTTGGCCTCTTTTTCTCCAGGATAAGCAAGACCAGCACCTTCAGTCTCTCCATTTGGGTCATGTGCTCCTGGCCCTGAGCATCTCAGTAACCCTCTGGAGAACCTCCTCTGGATTCTCCACACGGCTCTTGAATTGGGAGAGCCAGAAGTGGGTGCAGCCCTATCTATCTGAATATGTCCAACTTCCCCACAGAGTCCCCGCATCGCTCCACCACTGCTAACTGCCCTTTTCCTTGCCAGTTTGTGCTGGTACACACTGGTGTCTGGGAGCACATCTGTGCAGAAAAGGTTTTAAGAATTTCAGCCTTTCTCTCATTGCCATCTTTAGGTCATCTTCCCCAACGATTAGCAAAGCCAGATATTTCCATCGTACCTGGCTTTAGAGGAGTTGACTTCTGTGAAGGATACTCCGGTGCGGAAATTCCATCTTTTGCCACGTAGATAGGGGCATGACTAGAAAAAAGGAGAGTATGACAGGTTTTTCCATGGATGAGTAACTTCTGCCTCCGTGCCCCGGGGACTGTAAATAGCTGGTATAAATCAATGCAAATACGCTATTACTGATCTTGCCAGTATGGATGTGCGAGTGAATGGAGTACAAATGTGAACTTTACATATCGTCAGCACCGATCTGCCTCAGGGCAATTTATAGGCAATACTCTTACATAGGAAGTCAGTTGGCAAAACTTGCGGGTTGTTTTTTTTTTTTTAAATTATGATAAAAATATGCATTTATGCTGCACCGAAATGTTCTTCAAATATCAAGCCCGTTTGGGATTTTACAATTATGAAAAGTTGATGTTGATATATTCTGCAAGAATTTATCTTGTGAAACAGGCAGTATGTAATCTATGAAATGAGAAGTTTTTCACCAGTGGAAATCAGTTCGAGTCTCCATAAATATTGGCTTTTGTATCATGGAAATGATTGATTTTGTTTCAGGTTTTTTGGTGGTTTGTTGTTTTGTTTTTTTTTTTGTTTTTTTTTTGTTTGTTTTTTTTTTTTTTGTTTGTTTTTTTTTTTTTTGTTTGTTTTTTTTTTTTAATTCTTCATTATCAGTGACCAAATCCATCTGATATGAGTACAGTGACTTCTTTGGTTTATGTTGTGTTGTTTTTCCCCCCAGACAAGGAGAGTAAGTACATTATGAATGTGAATTAAGTTCCCGAGAGGTGCCCACTACCAAAATCAAAAGATGGGCACAGAGTGTTTCAAAAACCTTTTGGTAACTCATCTTTCAGACCTCCAGTTTCTGAGATTGAAGGCTATGCCCTAGTTTTTCAAAATATATTCCAAAAGAAAAAAAAAGATAAGATTTTCTTCCATAATTCTGCCTGTTCATTTGTCTGATTTATCCTATTTTGGCCTTTCTTTGTCCTGTTTCTTCCAGTTCCAGGGAGATGTCTGGTTTGGCTTTCCAACTTCTATTTATCATTTTCTGCCTACCAGCCGCTCTTTTGGTTCTTTCCAGTGTAACAGTGACATGAAAGGGTTTAATAATCTTGTAATGGATTGCTGCACCAGAATGAAACCTCATTTCTTTTTTCCCAGGACTCCCTGGGAATCCTTTTGCCACAGCCTTTTTCTCCCCAAGGAGATTATACAAATTGTGTATGAGATTGCTCTTGTGGCCATTCATTTGTCAGTAGGAGTGGACAATGTGATTCCCATCAGCTCCCGTGGGCAGAGCCACGATTCCCAGAAAACCTCCCGTCAGCACAGCACTTCTTAGAACCGGTAGAATTACTTCCAACTGCCAGGGCAGAAGTGCCTGTATTTTGGTCGTGTGTGTCAGTAATCCCAAAGCATACACAAATCTGGAGACATTTGCATCCTTCCAGACAACTGATGTGGTGTAATTTTCTTCCTCCTATTAATTATTCAGTTATAATTTCCTTGCTAGTACATTTGTGTGTATCTGAGTGTCTATTTCCCTGTGGCAATTTTGTTTGTTTGTTTGTTGGCAAAAATGGCTTTATATAAAGTTTTTATCTTTCTCTCCCAGAATATATAATATATATGAATATATATATGAATATTTATTTTAGATTGCAAATCTTTATAATCGAGAGTCCTTGAAAAACTATAGAAAGACAAAAATATTTTAAAAGTATCCAAGGGGCAACATTTTGTTTTTCTTGCTATTCTTCTTACATGTCACGACATCATTTGTTTGGTGAATCCAATTTTCTGGAAGCAAATGTACATTTCAGCAAATGTAGGCTCTATAGAACAAGCATGTTCTACAGGAATTAACCAATTTAAATGGAATAATTATTTAAATTAGTTTAAGTTAAAATGAAAATGCTGATGTATTGGCCATCATAATATGGCTGAAATACCTAGAAAATCAGTTTACTTAAAACTTAAAGGAACAGTTCTCTCCTGCTTGAATCTCTGAGAGAAGAGCCAATATAGTGTAATAGCAGCTGTTCAGCAACACCTATTATTTGCTTACATTACATCACTAATATGAGGCACCCTGTCGTTAAAATGAGAGTTAGGAATTGGCTCTCCTGATTCGCTTCTTAGCATTCTATAATTTTGCTGAGGATATGATCTCATCCAGCTCTCCACACCAAATAAGAATCTGGATTGGTTGATGAGCATGTTAGTTTTCCTCCCGATGAAGTATCAAACTTTATTAAATGGCTGAAAGAAAACCTTCAGCTTAATTAATAGAGAAAGCTTTAAATATCATTTTCTTAGAAGTAATGAATGGATGATAGTACCTTCAGAAATGCCATTCCTACACCAGCTATTTTTTATTTCTTCTCCTTGACATGGTAGGGTCCCAGTCTCACATTCCTGGCACTCAATCTCCAAGTGAGTGGATCCAAACATGGATGCCTTCCAGCACAATGCATGAGAGACCCCTTAACATTACAGCGTAGAGGACATGCAGAAAAATATTGAAATAATAAATTAACACTACATCAGATTTTTAGAAAGGAACTCTCTGGCAACTCTGCTAGACCTCACCAGTCATCCACCTGTGCCTAAGAGAGAAATAGGAATTCTTAACCTAGAAGAGGTACTTGGTGACAGCAAGTGGCTATTTATTGTCTATTTTTTATTAAAATTAATGAGCTAAGACCCAAAAAGCTTGGCTTTTGCAGAGGATTGGAACTGTTGTATATTTCTTTCTAGCATATATGTGTTATCAGAAGGCTGATGGCTGGGATATGAAATCTGTCAATGAGAGACAACAGCAAATAATTTCATTAATATTTTTGCACTGACTTAATTAGATATGGAGTTTTTTAAAATGATTTAGTTAATCTGATGCAACATCCTGCAATGGACATAGCCTTGCAGATGTAGAGATGTTCTTAGCATGAAGGTAATAATAGTAAATTATTGTAATGTATCAGTAAATTTGATAAAGGATCTTAATCAATTGCATCAGGATCTCATTGAAAGTTCTCTATTTTACCATTTTGCTGCATGTTAGGTATCAGAAAAAAAGTATTCTTCCATAAAAAAGCCCAAGGTTTTTCCTTGCTATAGATATGCATGGACTCTGTGCATTTATCTGTGGAAAAAATCACCGCAACAGCTATTTCTGAGTAAACTATCTATAATAGCTCCCTCTGTGGATATTCTAGGCTGGAGAAGTCATGGGTCAGACAGCAAGTTGTTGCAGAATAGCTTATCCTGCATTAGCAATTCCAGTCAATTTTCCAGTATAGAAAAGCCCTTAGTCCACAGCTCCAAAGTTCTGTTTGTGCCAGAAGATTTTGTCTTTAGAGACCAGTATAAATGTGTTCTATTCAATTCTTTAAGGCCCAAATTCAGCACTGGACTCCGTGTGGGATCGATACATGAAATCAGCCAGGGAGAGCTTTATATTGTTGATGTTTGTATTTATGTGCACAGACTCCATAGTTTTATTAACCAAACATTTAATTAATGTGTTCTTGTAGCTGTGAGCTGTGTAAATTTTTGGCTGTGGGACATCTGATACCTTCTAGAGTCCGGTCCTAAACCAGAAGACAGAAAGTTGCCTGGAAGAAGATCCATCAAGCCAGGCTCAGGATGGTGGCAGCTTTTGTCATGGACAGCAGAGAAACAAGGCGAAACAGAGCAGATTGTACTTTCCTCCATGCCCCACCAGAAGATGCTTTACAGCAGAGAGCATCCAGCTGGAACTTCTGAGTTTGCTCTGAGTAGAGAGAAAAGAGTGGTCTCTAAACATACAGAATGGACTCGGAATGTATCCTGGACAGGGAAGTCTCCACTGAAGGCCAGTCCACAATCTCACTGCATCCAGAAAGACTTATACAATGACTTGGTAACACATGTTTTGGGCTGGATTCATGTTTATATTTGAATCATGTTTTTTCTCTTCAGTAAAAAACTCAGCAAACCAAGATAAGACATCTATGCTATTTTTTTTTGTTATACTTTTTACTGAGCCTTAGGACCCTCAAAAACGAAGGCTGCCATTTGTCCAAAATTACATCACAGTGCCCCTGGCATTTTTGTGGTGTGGACCAATTAACATTAGTAGCTTAATTAAAATCACCAAATGCATTTTAAAGGATGACGTCAAGTTGATTTTAATCTAGGCTTCCAAAAATGAGGTAGAACTCTGTTAATCAACTGCCCCACCCTTTTTGTGATTTATGTGGCCCTCAGTACTCAGTGTCAGCGTAGACTCCTACATCATCCTCTTACTTCATTTTCCCCAGGCATTATTAAATAGTTAATAACAAAGGTCTGAAGTCCATCCCGAGTTTTACCTGTTGGCATAAAACTGGGGCCATGACAGCACCGGTGTAGCATTCACATAAATGAAAGAACAGATTTTGGCTCAAGTATTTTTAATGTACAGCAGCTGGCATTTTTGGGTTTAAAGAGCAAAATCACACCTGAGTGTTCATGCTTTCTAGGATTTTGCCAACAAAAGGAAAACAGAAAATAAACATGACATTTTACTTTCTGAAAGCCAGAAAGATTGGTGCAGCTGTTTCCAAGACTGCTACGTTCAAGCTGTCTCATGAACATGGAATAGACGACGTTCTTGCTCTCCAGTTATGTTTTAGCACAAATGTCTTCCATTTGTTTGTTTCAACATATTTTCCCTTTAACACATTTTTTAAATCACATTTTTTCCTAATAACATGTTTATTCAATGTTCAGTTAAAGCCAGATTTGGCTTTCTTCAAGTATATAGAAATTTACAAATGGATTCATTAGATATTATTACTGCTTTATGGGATGACTTGTAGCTACCCAAGACCTTACCCCTGTTGGTAAGTGGGTTTGATCAGATTTTTACCAAACTGACAATAAGAGCAGCTGATTTCTGGGAGTTGCCAGAGAGAGTGGAGGGAATGGGCTGTAACTCACCCATAGTCCCCATTCCTTTTATTTATTTAGCTGCTACATAAGCACTTCAGCCCAGATTTTAATTTGATTCCCATTCCTAGCAATGAAAAATGGGGTAATAGGTAAATGATGGGGGTTTGTCTCTCTCAGACAGGCGTGAAGTGCAGAGACTGGCACTGTGCATTTGCATGGTCTTTTATTATTGAGCTGTCATGAGATTTTGATGTAGAAGACAGCAGAGAAAGACTTTAACACTTTGCCCATAATACAATTATATATATTAATTGTATGAAAGGCCTATAGGTTCTTCAACAGCAAGACAATCTCTTTGGTTTATTTTCAGCAGCCACTTACACTCCATGCAAGAGGGACACGGACTTGTTGGAGCGGGTCCAGAGAAGGTCACGGAGATGATCCAAGGGCTGGAGCCCCTCTGCTGTAAGGACAGGCTGAGAGAGCTGGAGTTGTTCAACCTGGAGAAGAGAAGGCTTTGGGAAGACCTTAGAGCCCTTTTTAGATCTGAAGGGGCTATGGGAGAGATGGGGGACAGGCTTTTCAGTAGGGCCTGGTGTGATAGGACATGGGGTAACAGCTGTAAACTAAAAGAGGGAAGATTTAGACTAGATATAAGGAAGAAATTTTTTATGATGAGGGTGGTGAGACACTAACACATGCTGCCTAGAGAGGTGGTAGGTCCTCCATCCCTGGAAACGTTCCAGGGCAGGCTGGACACAACTCTGAGCAACCTGATCTGGTTGAAGATGTCCCTGCTCATGGCATGGGGGTTGGATCAGATCCAAGGTCCCTTCCATCCCAAACTATTCTACGATTCTATGATACACGGAGGCTTGGATGGTTCAAAATATTTTCTCTATGATGTGCCTCAACAACAAGCTCTTCAAAAGAATAATAAAATTCTAGTAGTAGTAGTATAATGCCCAGCTTCCCCATAGAAAATCCTACTCTCATTTTCATCTAACTTTTCCAAGCCTTAGAGCTACTACAACTGATTTATTTTTTTTTTCCCAGGGAGGTTATATACCTACCTGTTTTAAAACTGCGGCAAGTAGGAGAAGGTGAAACAGTAACTGGGACTACAGAGGGAGAATCAGGCTGAAGGAGTGTCTTGTCTTGGTGTGAGACCAGTTTAAGAATGAGAAATGTTGGCTATGATAGTACTGGGCAAGCACAAGCTTCTCAGCATGTAAGAATTATTTCTTGGAATGTTCAGTCATATAATGCTGCCTGTTTGCAGCTTAATTATTGTCAATGAACCAGAGCGCACATGGCATTTATGCTAAATTGGGAAAAGGCATTCTTTTATTTAATTTACTTTGTGTTTCTTTGTCTCAAATACATGTCTTTCGCTGCCACCCGAAATACATTCTGCCCCTAAAAGCATTAGAAAATGTTGGATCTGAAACTGACTGTGACAGAAATTAGATGAAACTTACTTTTCCTTTTAAGAAAGGCCTGCTAGAGTTTATTTCTGGCTGAAAGATAAAACACAAAAAGAAGAGACGGTAACAAAACCCCACTTCCTCTCACCGTGATTTGGCTCACTGCAGAATAAATATTTCACAGGTGGTTCTCACTCCAGAGCCAGGTAAACTGAAAACACGTATCAGTTGTTTTTGATTTCTTTTTCACCGGCCATGGCAGTTGGAAGGAGATGCCCCATTTGAAGTTGTTTGCTGTGAGAACTGAATGACTTTTCATCTCCTGTTCCTCTGGGCTTTGCTCATTAGAAAAAGATCAGTAACTTTTAATGTAACTGGCAGGTGATAGATCTGACTCCCGTTTCATCCTGACTTATTCAGAGTGAAGTCGTTGGCTCACAGATTGCACTTCCAAGGATTGTCCAAGTCACAACCAAGAAAGCTGGAAAAAAATTGAGGCTTGTTGGACCACGGTAGGTGAACTCTCAAGAAGCTCTTAAATTGCTGGTGGAGATTTTGAGCCTTCGTCTCTCTCCTTAACACTCCTGTCTGACCCAAATATTCCCTAACTGCATATGAGAAGAAGAAAAATCTTTTGACAAGGTATGCAGTGAAGAAAAGGAAAAAGCATACCTATGCTTTTACATATTTTATATATTTTTTATTCTACTCACGCAGTTATTTATATATGAGAAATCAATAACAAGCAGTTTAAAATCTTGACACTAAGATAAATGCACATTTTTGTTCTGTGTAGCTCTTCTGTTGTGTAGTATGTAGTGACAGCAACAGGTTTTGATCCAGACAGGTTCATCTTCAGCAGTTACAGACAGACTTTGAAACTGGCATCAAACAGCTCATACAGACTATTTCATAGCACAGCTTCCTCCCAAAGTACACTGATAAGAGCAGATGTTTATAATAAGAGACAATCTTAAGGGAGCTTTTTGGGAACAGAGTATCTGTTAAAGCAAACAAATCTGGAAGTGTTCCATTCCCTATCGTACTTGTTTTATCAAGGATTAGTGAAATCATAGTGTTAAATTTAACAGCTTCAAAGTAGTAATTTTCTTTTCTCTGCCATCTGTGGTGCCCTCTACTGCACATCTTTGTAGAAGCAGGACAAACATTGCGCTAATCCATTGGTTACACTGCTTTTCTCACATTTCTCTTTCCATCTTAACATTTAATAATCGTTCATTATTTCTTATATATATAAAAAATGCAGCCAGTATTTGCAACTGAAATTATTTTGGTTTGTTTTTTTTTTTTTTTTACCAGCAGAGTTTAAAAAGGGAAAATAAATAAATATAGAGGGCTTTAGGAAACAAACCTGCTAGCTCATTTATTGATTGTAGTTCATTTACTGGTCATATTCTGGATACTAATTTATGTCATTATATGTATGTATATATTTATATACAAGTGTGCAATATTAAGGCTGAAGCAAGGAAACTTTTGTTATTGTTGCTTGTCTTTTGATCTCTGCTTTGTTAACTCGGGTACAAGCATTGAGTATTTTGCTTGTGATTTTTATAGTTGCTGTTTGCTGCTATGAAGAAGAGACAAGTCATTAAATTAGCTTCTCACAAGTTTATGTATATAGTTTTGTTTGCAATCCGTTGCTAGGGGCATGATATAATTTTGTCAGCTCTATATCAAACAAAAATCTGTTGATTATTGATGTTGAATTGTTGGAAAGAGCTACAGAGATTTTACATAAATATTTCCGGAGTGATCTCAAGGTACCCAAAGGCCAAAGACTTAAGATGAAAGATCTGAAAATTTCAATTTATTAATTCCCCTTTCTTTTGCTTGCCTCTGTTAATTGATGCACCTTGTGTTTGTATCATCATAGCCTGAGGTTTTCCTAGAATAAATCAATGTATGAGTTTTTTAATTACCTACCCAAGCTGGATTAGGACTGCTAAGAGAAGAAAGGTTCAGGGGTAGCAGCTAATGGAACAGCAGGAGAAACCAGCTGCCTCCAACATTTAAAACACTACGTCATCTAACTTGCTAACAACAAGTCTAAGCATCGCAGCATTTGAAATGCTGTTGGCAGCGAGCTCGATACAGCACGGCTTCCAATATTACTGACTGCTGTACGTAAAACACGATGTTATCAACAGCGGGCTTTAAAAATTTTTATCTGGAAAGGACAAGCCTTTAAGATATCTATCTCTGAAGTAACTGCTAACACTCTCAGAATGACCACTGTCAGGCAGTCGATTAACGATGACCTAGTTAGGAGTTGAAAATACACTTTGGCATATCATAACTGCAAAGGTTAAGAGCAGTTTAAATTCCTAGGATTTGTTTTTCTTCACTATCAAGCTGCCTGTGAGGGAGCCTTGATCTCTGCACTCAAAACCCACTGAGGAAACTGAGGTTCTTCTCCAGGAGGGCCGGGAAGAAGGGGGCTGTTTCAGTGGTGAAGAAGAACTGGTGTGCTCTTCTGGCCTTCACAGGGTCTCCCAGAAATATTACAAAATTACAGAGAGTTTAAACTTTCTGAAGTGAAAGAGTCGAATTTTTGTAGGAAAAGGCAAACACCTAAAGACAACAGGCACGAAATGCACCAAAATGATAATCGCACATGGGGTTTCTTTTCAGATTCGCAGTCTGTCTCTGGCTGTGCAGCCTCCATTTTGAAGGGGTGCCTCTGGCCGAGGATGCCCCGTGAATCATTGAAGTCGTGGTTCAGCCATAAGCCTTACAAAGTTTAGCATTTTTTTCTTGAATCTTGGCTTCCTTGGAAGCTGGTGATTCATGACTCTTAGAATTGAGGGGTTTATTGTTTGTTCAGAACACAAGTTTTTAACGGTGTATTGAGAAAGATTTGAAAACATATCCCAAGTCTATTCTAAAACTTCTGAATGCTGAGGGCAAATTATAAAAAATATTTTGAAATATTTAATCTCAATAGAAGTCAAATTCCATTTTGGGGAAGGAAGCTGATTTTTCAACACTTGGAGTTGCACTGGAGCTTTCAGCTTTTTTGGCTTTCTTCCAGCTGCTTGAGAACAGCCAGGAAAAGACATTTGATATTGAGGAAAGAAAATAATTGTTGGTCGTCCAGAAAGGATGTTGATGAGCCATTTGGCCACTTCGGCTGGATTTATTTCAGTGACCCCGAGACCTGGGTGCTATGAAATTTGTGCTTAAATATCTGCTCAGGCACAGCAGCTCCAGAGACGGCTTTGAGGTTGGGGCTCCCAGTGGTCAGTCAAGCAGGGCGGGAGGAGGCCCCTGTCAGGGTGGGTGGGGCCTTCTCCTGTCTGTCAGGAAGAGGAGGAGGAACCATTGGTCAGTCAGGAGGAGCGGGAAGGAGAGCCATTGGTCAGTCAGAAAGAGCGGGAAGGAGAGCCATTGGTCAGTCAGAAAGAGCGGGAAGGAGAGCCATTGATCAGTCAGAAAGAGCGGGAAGAGCCCTCGGTCTGTCAGGAGGGGCAGGGCCGCTCCTGTCTGTTAGAAAGGGCGGGAAAAGCCTGTCAGCGAGGGCAGGAAAATCCTGACTTTGGTTTCCACAGAAATTGTCTGCTTTTTCTCTCTGGCTCTACGGTTTGACCCCAGGTCATGAGTTTCAAGTCCAGCACGCAGAATAACCTTTTCTAATTTCTTTGGTAATCTCTTTTGCCTCTCTTTAGCATGGCGTCGCCCCTTCCTGAGCAGTTGGATTGTTCTGCGCCAGCCTTCACGGAGGACAACAGTGGGTGTTCCGATGAAGAGCCAGCTGGGAGCAAGGACAGCTTCAGGAAAACAAGTCTTTTTGGTCATGAGAGCCACGTCCCTAGGTAAAAGATGTGAAAAATGCTCCCTTTCTGTAGTAATACTTAAGTAGGTAGCGCACCATTGCACCTAATGTGCTTGTGCAAAAGTGAAAAACATACTCCCCTACAGAAACACAGGGGGAAGGGGCTCTCACACTGCAAACAGCATCTCTCTTCCCTCAGACCTCTCCAAAAAGTCTATAGGTACAGACAAATACAGAAATGGTGACAAAACAAACATACTGAATTTCCCTGACAAAGAGCTCTCATCGTTTTTTAAAGACTCTTTCCATACACAGCATATCAGCCTCAGAGACTGGGAGTATCTTGAAAGTGTTTTAAAAGGAAAAGGATAAGGATAATAAAAATTAATTATGATGACTTGGAGAGTTATTAGTCTTTGCGGCAGGCTATGGCAACTTTAGCCACGTACAGTTCTGGGTTTTGGAGTGTGGTGGTTCATTACATTGCAGATTTTTGTTTGTAACTGTTCCTCTTGTGCAAATGCCTCAGTTTCACCTTTGTAAAGCCATTAGTCTCTCTGTGTCTGAGTTTATTAATCTGAAAAACAGAAAAAAATCTTGTATTGTTTTTTGTTGAATGGTTTAATATTACTGGACATAAATGTTAGTAATACTATTAGGGTTTTTTGTATATATACAGATACTATTACAAATTACTTTTTAAGATAGAAGGTTAATACTTTCCAGAAATTGCTTTCAAAAATGATGATCTAGTTTCAGCAGAATAAGGAGTAAGTGCAAGCTGAGCGACAAAATGGAAGAAACATTTTCAGCTGATAGAAGAGAGGTTTAATGACATTTCATTATTGTAGACTCATAGCTAGTTTTTAAAAAGAATTCTTGTTGATTTTTTAACACTGGGATAATTAGTTTTGTGTGGTGTGCTCTGCTATTGACTCATCTTTTCTTGGTATGCTACTTAATGACAAAGTTGGACTTTGCTGATAAAACTTTGCACTAAAATAAGTTTTGTTTATTCTTTTAATTCCTACCTAAACTTATGATGGTATATAGTACACTTGTAATTTTAAGGACAGCTGAAATGTTGGAGTCAGATTGCTTATGAAAATAAAAAGCATCTGTCATAACACTCAAACTAGTCTACAGTTTTGCTGCAAGGGATCTGCTGCAAGGTTACTTTGTCTTTTAGGTGAAAGATACAGATTTTATTCTTTTCACAGTGCATCTGTTGAGACAAACCTTCATATAATTAAAACCCTTAACAGTTTGTTCAGGGCAGCAGATCAAAAGGTTAACGTGCAATGGTACAACAGGAAGTATTTGTACTCTTGAACATTTTTTAAATTTACAGCATTTAAAAACAACTTAGTCCAAATCATAGCCAAAGCCAATATTACATCATTTATAATAAAACATTTATCATTAGTCGCAAAACAGCCAGTTGGTCTAAAAGTTCAGCTGGTAAAAATTTTGATGATTTCAGGATTGAATAGGAATGTACTTTTAATTGTGTCCTCAGTCATGCATCTGGAATGGAAAGTCAAAGAATTTAGGGAAACTGAACAAAACAAAATTACAAACCAAGAGAGTTCCTCCACATTGCTGAAACAAATATATCCTTGAAGCAGTTTTGGGTTACATGAGTTTTGTAGGAGTGGGGATAGATGATCAAAACTCAAAGTAGAACTAGATTTTATCATGTGAACTGTGTCGTTAATTTTCTTTGTTCCAGTTCTGAAGTTCTTGAAGCAATAGAAAATGTTATTGAAGATGTATTTAAAAGCTTGGCTCAAAAAAAAGCACCTGTTCTCACACTGGCTAACAGATCAGGCTGGAGGAACATAGAGTAAGTATTATATATTGTAAAGGCCTGCCTTATATTAATATAAATTCCATGAATATAAATTCGATTATGTAATTTCCAGAAAGGTTAATCACACATAGTTCTATAAGTATTAGAATCAATAAATAATTTGACTTCTTAAAAAGTAGTGGGCAAATAAAAAGTAACGCTTAGTAACCACTCTGTGTGAACAGGCATCGTGTATTAAGAGCAGACCATAGCATAAAGGGGAATGTAAAACTACTGTAATAGGGGTTAGAAAGGAAAGGGAGGTCCTATAAACAATCATTTTCTGGAAGCGGTAGAAACTAGAAATGATAAGTCATGTTGGAGTGAAAAATTCTGTTTTAGGCTGGAAACAATTACTAGCAATTTTATCCTCCAATGCCCTTTCTGTGCTTCCTGGTTTCTTTTTCTTTGCTTTTCCTCATGCTATCTTATTTCTTAAAATGATAGTGAAAAACTAATCCTTTTGTTCTTCAGAGAAGATGCATCTCACTTCTTGCTATTGTATTTCTTACCTCAGTGTTGTGTTCTAAGCTCACTACCAGCCAAATAAAGCAAACCAAACTTCTAATGTGTTATCTGAGTTTCAGATCTTATGCCAGGTTATCTAGACAGGATCAGAGAAAAGCAACCTGTCCTCCTTTGTAACACACTTTGTGACTTGCAGAAGTTGCTTGTGCAACAGTATTTTTCCAAGGAGCTCATTTAAATTGAAAGTACCTGAAACTGAGAGATTAATTGCTTTCTATAATACAGAAGCAAAATGATGACGGAAGACACAAGTCTGTTTCTTGCCCTGTAATAACTTTGGATGTCAGTGGGTGAAAGGATATTTAGATTGAGAAGATTGCAGAGGCATTTGTCAGTGAACACATTACAAACATTTGAGGCTGAGAAAGCATAGCAAACCTTCCACGCGTAATACTTTGGTGGAATACACATTTAAAGAGAACAAAAAATTTCTGTCAATCAAAAAACCTGAGGGGCCTGAAGGTAATCAGTTAACTGAAAAGCTTGTATGTTCCAGGGAATTTAATGCTTTGTGTCTTGATAGTTTGACAAAAATGTTTCACTTAGATGTCTGTAAAATTAAAATACTGTAACAAAGTTTTGCAATTTTTGGCACTCTTTGGGGAAATGGCATTCCAGGCTAGAAAAACAAATGTGAGATGTTATTTGCCATCAGAACACAGAGGGGGAAAAAATGTTCAAATTAAAACAAGTTAACATCACAGTATGTTAAAAATAAGACTCATCAATCACATTAAAAAAAGCTAAATCATTATTTATGGTGAAGAAATGTAATCTCAGATATGCATTTCCATTGAATAGTGACCTATATCCAACTTTAATACAGCAGTGTAAGATTAAAATAAGAATAAATAGACAAATAAAAATAAAACCAGAGCTCCCGAATACAATATGAGTAGAAGAAAATACAGTCAGTGGGGCATTTTCTTTTCTTTCTTAGGCAACCTTTTCATACCTAATCTCCACAGCTGGAATCTGCTGGGCAGGAACTAGTAGAATGAAAGAATGATTTCATGTTTGAAATGTTCCTTGTAAACATTTGTAGATGCCCAGAGAGGTATTTACCTAAGAATGATGTCAATCAGTGAGAATGCCAGGCCTAAAGCAGCACAATCGGTTTCCGTTGTCCAGCTGTATCTTTCCAGGAAATTTAAAAAAAAAAAAAGGAGATTTTGCATTAGTGGAAAGAAAATTGTATAGAAAACTACCCTGCTGGGGTAAATGCAATCCCAGGAAGAATTGCTGGATGTCCCATCTATTGCCAGTTTGCTGTTGCCTTTATGAAATATCTGTGGCAGCCACATAGATCTGGTCTTTCAGCACATTGTTTTCTGAAAGCAGGGTTCCTTTTTTAACCTGAGAGCAACCCAGCACAGTTTTGATTACTGTTTTTCTCCCTGGTTTTGTGCAGTTACAATGTAGGGAGCATGCAAGTGAAAAGCACAAATACCTTTTCAATGTTGCAGCACGAAGGTGTGACAGTTAACTTCAAAGCTGTCAGGCAGATGCTCCACTGCTGCTGTCCCTTTATGTACTGCACTGTGGTGTGTTCTGCCACCCAAAGGATAGATGGAGCAAAACCTTTGACAAAGAAAGAAATTTAGAAACATTATGTGGGTTTAAATAAAACAGTAGCCTTTTTACCAGCAATACTTTTAAAAAGTACATACAAAGTTTTGAAATGCAGAAGAATGCTTTAAAAACAGGGCTGTCATATCATAATGCACTAAAATAATTTTAAGTAAAATAATGAAGTGTCATTAAGAAAATAACTGATTATTTTGGTGAAATGTGCAGCTTCAGACATTACATGGTGATGCACTAAATGGTGGACCTCATTTAGATTAAACAACTGCTTAGAGACTAGCATGGGCTGCATTTTTGTTTCCAAAATTTAATAATGGAATATGATAGAGTTATTCTAACAATGATTTAAGGACATAAATTAGATAATATTATTGTAATATGAAATTATAACACTTTTTCATACATTCTATGTTGGAAAGTCATTGTCAGACTTGGTTTGTATTCTGATAATGATTCACATTTTTTTTGTCATTTATTCCTTTGTTTTCATGCTAAATAATAATTGACACCGATATACTAATAGTTATAAACATATAGAAAATATTTTTCTTATCTCTACTTTTATCTGGAAACTTATGTATTTTAGGCTTAAATGCAGTCTTGAAGTATCTTTTTGAGAAACACTTTTATGTTTTGAAGCCAATGATCAGATGGGAGGCAGTTCAGTAGTGGGTCGTTTTGGCAGATGATGACAACTGCCTGCCTTTTTCCTTCGGCTGCTCCAATTCCACCCGTTCTGTGGAGTTTCTGTACTGAGTCAGAAAATAGCACTAGTGTATTTGACTACAGGAAAGGGGTCTCCATCTGAATTACCTTGCAGAGAACAGTTTACATATACTGAATATGTTTACAGTTTCATTGTATTTGTTTGCAATGTATCAGATTTAAGGATTCTGTAGGTCTACAGATGATACCACATTGTACTACAAGACAAATAAGAAGTGACTGCCCTAGATCAGCATCAAAATTTGGTAAGTTAGAAAAGGTCAAAAGCAGAATTCTTGATTTTTCTTGTATTTTTGTTCAAAAGTTTGTAAAAATCCAAAACAAATGAACCAAAACCCATAAAAAATTATGCATTGTGATAAGTGTATGACTAATATAACCTGATATTATGACCAGCCCTTCAGCTTTTCTCTATTAAATTATAGTGAGTGACAGTGAAATTAATACAGGTTTCTTACAGTTTCTACCTCCCTGAATGAATATCAGCTGAAAGTATTTTCAAAAAGTCTTAATGTAAAAACATCGCCCTTCTTCAAAAAGCGAGCTAGGAAAAGAATCTTGGAATATGGACAATATGCTAATTTCTTATTCTAACTCAGTCATTTAATTTCTTGGCCTGGACAGCAGGGCATACATTCCCTCACTTGACTCTATCATATTTTTTCTAATTATGCTAGAAATTATTGGGTCTATTGGTTATTACAGTCTCTTTGTATTTTCATAGCCCATTAAAATATACTTTTCAGAGTTTTATTTCATGAGACACAAATACGTGCCAATATAAAGACAAATTATTGTATATGCATTTCTGAAAATGGATAAAATATTTTGTAAAATGTATCTTTTCAGCTCTGATGCTTAAAATATTATCTATGATCTATAAGATGGTGCAGACCAATACTTATGCAACTAAAAGGTAACATACTATATTTCTGTAATTTCAAATAAAGTTGTATTTTAAGAATGCTATTTTGCAAAACAGCCTGTAGGATGCAAACCTGTGGGATAATGGATTCCTGTATGTAAAATGTTTTAGGTTGATTTAATTATCCATGCCCTCTATAAAATTCTCATGAGCCTGCAGCTGTTTCTGTATTATAATTACAAATACAATATTTTGTCTTGATAGAGATATATATTATTCAGATACACTACTGTTTGGTAGCCAAAGTGTTGTGGACAATATAATCAATGACATTTCTTGCATGCTTAAGATACCTCGGAGAAGTCTACATGTAGTAAGTGGCTTATTATGAATGTTTTTATCATTATTTCCAAATTTATTGATTGACCCGATAGCTGAAATACAAAGAAGAGTTATCAGTAGGAAATACATAGTTAAAATAAGTGTCATTTGTGCAAATGAAACCTAATTATGGGTTATCGTAGCACTTGAAGGGTATCTTCAGAGAAAATTCATAGAGTTTGCTTGCTCCAAAGAGTTTGGGACAAACTGCCAGCTAAAACCATGGGGCCTTTTGCTATTACCTTCTGAAGGCAGAGCCTGAACTTCGGAGTGAAAGGTATCTCTGGCAATTTGTACTCACATGATTTGCTAACTTGGGGGTTAAATGAAAATTTAAAGTCAGTCAGTGACATACCAACCTTTCAAATTTACTTATGTGTCATGCCTTACAAGAATTCCTTCGTATCTCTAAATGCAGTTGTTACGATCATTTATTGTGAATATGCCTTTAAACCTTCTTTTCAGAGGTTTCTTGGTTTGCCTGTGCAATATAGTAACGTAATGGCACAAAACTTCCAATTTACTGTATGCATCTTACTGTTTTTTTCAGCTGTCTACAACTAAAGGTTTTGTTGCTGGCAATTTAAGTTACACTGAGGAAGATGGTACAAAAGTGAATTGTACCTGCAGTGCAACAGTATGTATTATAAAACAGTAATGGTAATTCGTAGTATCTACCTTTTGATGATATCCTGCATTTCTTGTAGCTCAGGGTACTGTATACATTTATTATATAGGCCTGTGCTTGTGGCAAATTGAGACATTACAACCTGAGTGAAAAGAGAGATAAAAAGTATTGCTCAACAGTATTGCAATTTTGAAGCTCAGCTAAATACTCACCAGGAATAGATATCCTTTGGACATGGTTTTTAGCACTGCCTTCTTCCATGGGAGCCTTGCAGGGGAAGGTGTATATATCATGTATCTTAGGCTTTATATTGCAATATTCTGTCAGATAAGTGTTCTGAATCAAAGAACTGAGCACTCTGAACATACTTTGTTTCTGTCACAATAGATTGATTTCTGGCAGAGTAAGAAAGCAAGTCCTACAGCCTGAGTTAATGTACTTATATGGTTCCAAATATGTTGCTTCAACGACACTGGACAGGCTCCTCGAGTAGCAACAACACAGATGGGAGACTGAATGGAGCCTCTAAAATTAAAGAAAGAAATCTCTTCCTGGACCTAAATTATGTTCTCATATACAGAAGTTTTAATGATGATATTTCATCAGCATAAGAATTGGTATTGTCTTCATTTGCCCAGCACTGTACAACCAAAGGTATATAATATCAGGCTGTTTGGTCTCAGGATTATAAATTATACAGGAATTACAGACATTAGAAGGGCTTGTATTGTGAACTAATTTAATCAAAAGTGGCACTGAGCTAAAGAGAAGTTTATAACCATGGTTTCATAAGAGCCAAGAACCAATAGGTGGTTTGAGGAGGAGAGATTCAACTAATCTAGTCCTAAAAGATTTCCTATAGCTTTGCAGAATACGAAAGCAGGAACAAAACTCAGACTTGGTGACTGTTGCCATGATTTCCTGGAAATGTGTTCATTGTGAGCCCAAGTCGGTAATTTGAAAATGGAAAGATAACCTCAACTGCCTACAATACTTTGTTTTGAGGCAGAGTGTAAAGACCCCTGTTGTTAATGCTCTTCTACAGCTCTTCATATTTTTGTTTGTTGAGTTGCTGCACCCTGGCACTGGAGGTGATTTAGCAGTTAGAAGTAAAAACAGACCACACACTTCAATACATACATACTCTTTTGCCAAGTTCTTCCTCCAGTTCCTGTTTTCTCATCCACATGCTTGCCAGATCGACCCAATCCTAATATGAGATGTAAAGTAAGCATTACTGTGTCTTAAAATTGCTGCTCCAAAATAGTTATAAAATCAGGTTACAGGTTAAGAAATTTGCCATGATTTCCTGGAAAATGTGTTCATTGTGAGCCCAAGTCGGTAATTTGAAAATGGAAAGATAACCTCAGCTGCCTACAATACTTTGTTTTGAGGCAGAGTGTAAAGACCCCTGTTGTTAATGCTCTTCTACAGCTCTTCATATTTTTGTTTGTTGAGTTGCTGCACCCTGGCACTGGAGGTGATTTAGCAGTTAGAAGTAAAAACAGACCACACACTTCAATACATACATACTCTTTTGCCAAGTTCTTCCTCCAGTTCCTGTTTTCTCATCCACATGCTTGCCAGATCGACCCAATCCTAATATGAGATGTAAAGTAAGCATTACTGTGTCTTAAAATTGCTGCTCCAAAATAGTTATAAAATCAGGTTACAGGTTAAGAAGGGATTTAATGGTCGTCCAAAAAGAATACTTTTATGTTTTAAGCCTATATTAAATTTGCAATCTTCACACCAAACAGACTTTTTTTTCTGGCTAAGACAGATAAATTATTAATCAGGACATTGTTATCTCTGTAATGCTACCAAACTGACTTTTTTTTTCTGGCTAAGACAGATAAATAATTAATCAGGACATTGTTATCTCTGTAATGCCCATATGATGAACAATCTTCTATGACAGTTGCACAAACACTTTTGAAAAGCATCTTGTTATAACAGGAGGACTCCTACACAACCGTACAATAGAGCAGGATATGAATGGTTGAATACACTTATAAAAAGATGAAAATGTCAAGATCGATCTTGTATATAGAAGATGAATGGCTGTTTCAGGATATAATTGTGTCCTTCATTACCTAATATTGTTATTTTAAAATATATCATATTCTGTATTTAAAATGATTAATCTCATTTTTGTTGTTTTAGGCAGTCACTGTGCCATCTAATGTTCAAGGAATTAAAAGTATCCTTTGAGCAAGAGCTCTCATTGTAGACTGAAAAAATAAAGTAAAAACAAAGAATATTCCAAGTTAAACAATGTTCTGGTAATTTTTTCTTTGCTTGTTGGCTCTGAAATTGAATCATGAACACTGCTTTTGGCTCCAGAACAGGTATTTTAGAGCATTTAGTTTTAATTGATTGGTGTGATGGATCATTTTACATGCAGCTAGCCTTAACGGAAAAGATTTAATCTCACATGCCAAATTTATGTTAATTGTAGAAAAAGATGCAACTTTTCAGAGACTCCTGGATGATGACTTCTGCAATAAATTGTCCCCATGTATAATGATTACGGTACGCATCTTACATTTCATATCGTCTAGCTAGACATAAGAATTTAAATACTTTAGTATTGTAGTGGAGCTCAAACTTGGTAAAAAGACCATAATAAAATTAACATGAAACATGTCTAACAATATTTTTTTAAATTTTATTATCCTTATAGAAATACAAAATACACATTCTAAAGACTGACTTCCTCCAGGCATCTCCTTAGATCTTGGTAGCTTATCAACCTCATGAGCTGCTGCAAAGTAGCTGCCCCATTCAGTCTTAGGAAACGTTAACTGTTGAGTAACCCCTTGTCCTTCAGGATCCTTGGTTTAGCAAACCCAAATGAAACAGAGTTGGTTGATTTTGGATTGTACTGAAAGAGCTATGGAGCCTGGAGAATTAATAGGAATGTGTAAAGGGAATATGCATACCTATGTGTTCTGGGACAAATTTGGCCCACAATGAGGAAAAAACCATATCCCCATACCTAAGAGAGATAAACATTTATCTCACTGCAGTGTTCAGTCAGAGTTAGTCATGGCAAAAACTTATTTTATAGTGTTTCATTAGTGTCATAAATATTGTTGAAAAGAGAGTGGCCTTCTTAAACCAGCTTATACAGATACCCGGGTACATTTATACATCAACTCCCAGACCTTACAAATTAACTCCTTTAAATAGAAAAGAGTGGCCTTCTTGAACCAGCTTATACAGATACCCGGGTACATTTATACATCAACTCCCAGACCTTACAAATTAACTCCTTTAAATAGAGGACTGTCTGATACTTCTACAGTGCCCGTAATCCAGGACATCCGCAGCGCTGCTCCCCAGCCTGCTCCTCCTTCCCCTCTCACACAGCCAAAATAGGAGCATCAAACTTTTCCTGCAAAATAGCTGCTGGAGACGTATTTCTGCCAGCATTTTGTTTGTTTGCTTGGTTTCAAATGACAAATGTAAACACATATGTAGCCAGATGCTGCTCTAATTAATTTAAAACTGTCTGCTTCTATTTTATTTCCTTAGGGAAGAGGCGTACCAGATCTTAATACACGACTTTTGGTCAGAAAGCTGTGGGATACTTTTCAACTTCCTATTTTCACCCTTATGGATGCGGATCCACACGGTAAATCTGTAGAGGTTCAGTGACAAAAGGAAAGCAAAATTTATTTAGAATGTTTTTTCTCATTTTTATATGAAGGTGCTTAGAGCATACGAATCTAAGACAATCAGAAGCTTCCTGATTTATGCAGGGTATATCTAGGAGTACAGAGGGGGGTTACATCCCCACTGAATACATCCTTACTGTCTGTAATAATTTGTGGTGCTTTGAGGTATTAATAAGAATCTTACCTTGTAGCTTAAAAAAAATAGTACATTTATAGAATTTGTAGCTCAGAATAGAGCTAGATTTTTAAAGTACTTGTGGGCCTTAAAAATGAGGATAAGGATAATGGAACTTTATGATCCGTTGCATTGGACTAATTTTAATGGGAGTCAGGCACTTGACCACTTCTAAAAGTCTCAGGAGGTCCTAGCTATATCTTTACAGGACTAAATACCATTGAACGTGTTGATCTGTCAAGAATTCCAGCTGTTGGCTATACTACTCCTTTTGTAAAAATAAAAGGAAATAACAGGAACTTTTGTAAACGTTGCTCAGTTTGGTATAAAGCAAAATTTCTAACTATGTTATAAACCTTAGGCCAGACAGACATGAAGAAAAGAGTATGTTTGAGCAAAGTGAGACTTTTATTTGTTATAAAGTAGTTCACAAACACTTACATTAATAACTCAGCACTCATGTCAATAGTTTACAGTAGTGAAAGCTAGAAACTACAAGTCTGATGACAGCAAGAATAAAGTTAGTCCTAAAATGAGTCCATCACATTCTGGATGTGCTGTTCTGTTCTATCAGCGGCAGGTCTGAAATTTCCCTCATTTCCTGAGGGATTCTGTATATTTGAGTCTATATGCCTTTGTTTGAATTCAGAGCCTGAATTCACATAACACAAAATGTAGAAAATCTCTTAGGTATCTACACTGATACCACCTGAAATTAGGGAGATTACTGCAAAATGAGAAGCAGCTGCTCAAAGCAATAGTATTAAGGGATAGGGATTACAAAGGATAAAGACAGACAGATTTTGTGATACATGTTGGACAATGTGTATCAAGAGCTGATTATCCTTGATTTTGAAATGACAATGCACAGACAGAGTGCAACATTTAACTATATAGAGGTGACATGTTATGCTCCAATTCTTATTATTTTGACATACCCTAATCATAAAGCTGTAACTGTTACGCCATAACATTGAATTCTTAATGCAGTCTTCTTAAACATTCTAAAAATAATTTTAAACTGTAAAGAACCTCACTAATCATAAAGCTGTAACTGTTAAGCCATAAAATTGAATTCTTAATGCAGTCTTCTTAAACATGCCCAGTGTGCAGATAAACAGGCACTTGACATTTGCTATTCTGCATCCTAGGTGTGGAAATAATGTGCATCTACAAATATGGATCTGTGGTGAGTATAATTTTTCCACTTCAAACATATTGTTTTGTAGCCCAGTCTTGACGCTGGAATGTATGAAATGTTACAGCCTTTTGTTGTGGTTTGGACTGGGACACCTTTGTTAGAATGGTTACTGCTGTTTATCATTTTGTTTCAACACAAAGACACATTTTTTAGGCCTTGTGTATCTGCAGAAATGGCTTCTTCCTGCAACAAAAAGAAACTGGATAGCAATGAGAGGTGTTTCATTTAACTGTATTTCGGTTTTTCCCTGCTGCACAGGCAGTTTTCAGAAGTCCAAATAGAAAAGTGTTCTCCATTTTGCTTTGTTTCTGCCTTAGAAGAGAAATGAAGGCTGGAGGGTCCGTGGGAGGAGGAGGACATAACTTGTGAGATGGGTGACTCTCCACAAAATCATGTTATGTTGGTAAAGCTTTTGTTTTGGGTTGAGAATTGACTTATGGATACATGTGTAAGTGTGGAACACTTGTGGAAGTGGAGGCAAAGGGAACAAGATGGCATTGTTGTATTACACTGCTAAAAGATGAGGTACAGGAAGATGATATGGAAGGCAGGCAGACTAAGGTGAAGGCAGAGGGCAGGAGCAGATGGGTGAACTGCTCAGTAGAGCAATGAGAAAGTAAAAAAAAAAAAAAAAAAAAAAAAGAATAACAATGAGAAGTGTTTCATTTAACTGTATTTCAGTTTTTCCCTGCTGCACAGGCAGTTTTCAGAAGTCCAAATAGAAAAGTGTTCATATTGACTGTAAAAAAAAAAAAAAAAAAAAACTATTTAGACTAAACCAGCCTAAACTGGACTAGTCTAGAATCTGTCATAGGCTGAAGGGTGCACGTCTTAGTGAAGGAGCGCTTTCCGGCGAGGGGATATGGTAAGCTTCAGTTATGCTATTTTCTCCTCTATCATTCTGGTATTGAAAATACCTATCTTTGTAATAAAACCTGACCATAACCTCAGAAGGCATATCTCTCAAATAATTTAAACTAAAAGTCACTGAATGTTATAGTTGACCTTTCTTATTTTAGTCAATGTCTTTTGAGGCCCATCATCTCAAAAAACCCCCAACTTCAGAGAACTGTCAAACATCAGAGTTCAAACATATGTCATAACCTAGGCCTCAAGGACACAGAACTCTCAAGATTCTAAGTGAGCTGTCATACTTCAAGCTCTCCTATAAAGGTGTGTAAACTTTATAAAACACCATCTTCCAGGAGGAAATTAAATTGTCAGGTTCCTTTGAAAGTTTATTTTGTTCAATTACAGAGGAACAGGTGTATCAAATGAAACTAGAATATGTCAAGTTTGGTACAAAAAAAAATTGGAAGTGTTCCTTTATCCATGTAACCTAACTGTGGTACTTTACTGTAGGGTGCTGTAGATCGCAAAAGTTTTCATGGATTTTAAAAGCAACCTGACAAAGTCGAGTATTATACCATCAACACTTCTGGCTCAGAAAGCTGAAGTCACAAACCGTTGGGAGCAGGGGGAGTATTCTGAGAAGTATCATTAACTGCTTATTTGTTTTTATACTTTTCCCTAAGATACTTACAGTAGCCATGATACTGGACCAGATGAACCTTTCTTTGGGATATTTTTATATGATGTGCTACTTTCCAGCAGAAAATAGTGGAAGTTTCCAGATTTGTCATTGCTCCTTCTGGCTTTTTGGGGGGGTTTTTTGGCAATCGGACTCATATTGACTGTAAAAAAAAAAAAAAAAAAAAAAAAAAAATTTGGGATTTTTGGGGTGAGCCAGCACCGGTGCAGGGTTTGCACAGGAGGATGAGGAGAAGAGGAGGCACCTCTAGACAAGACAAGACAAGACAAACCCTGAAACAGAGACAAACCACTAGTGAAAATACCTAACTATCTTTGTAATAAAATCTGACCGTGACCTCAGAAGGCATATCTCTCAAATAATTTAAACTAAAAGTCACTGAATGTTATAGTTGACCTTTCTTATTTTAGTCAATGTCTTTTGAGGCCCATCATCTCACCGTTCCGTCTATAAAGTGGCTTGGTCTCCTTCCATCTGATCTTGAGAGGTTAGTTATTTCACTACGAGGAACAGAGGTATTCTCCTGTTTTATAGACAGGAAATGCAACCTGAATTAATGCACAAAAAGACAACTGATATTTACATCCATTATTCCTTTCTAATACAATTTTGGCTTAATATAAAGAAATAAGATGGAATAAATATTTTTTAAGTACCTGAGAAAATTTAGCAGCTTTATTTTCTTGTCAGATTAAATATACGCAAAGATGCCCTGATTCCATTTACAAAGAGAGATCAAAATAAGTTAGCAAGTATCCAAAAGAGACCTTACATCGCCTGCCAGCCAACGTGGAAAAAAGAAGTATGTATAAACCTATAGTTTCTTATTGCTTACTCCTCAAAGGACAAATCCCATCACCTGGAATCCTGTTGCTCTTTATGATGGCAAACTCATTACAGCAGAACCAGTAAGGTTTTGCAGCCCTAAAAGAAGGCAAGATTGAGACAGCCCATGGCCTCTGTCTCTGAATCAATGGGCCTCAAATGCTCACAGACAAGAAGCAGCAGCTTTTTAGCTTTTTAAGCTTTCCTGCCATTAGTCATCTGATGATTGTACGCTGTACAGGGGATTTTACAGCTTTCCTAATTCTTACAGAATATATTACGTCTTTACAAGGAGGGGAATGCTTCCAGCAGTTACTTACTCAGTACCAGACCTCTAATCTCTTTAAAACATATATCCCAATTCAGGTGTATATTGTGTGAAATGGTTAGAAAGGAAGAAAAGGCATCGTGTACCTTCTCCTCCTTTGTACTCATCTTATACATTGTTTGTATTACTGTCAGGTGCACACTAGAAATACATAAACATACCATGGATGCCCCATCCCTGGAGGGGTTCAAGACCAGGCTGGATGGGGCTTTGAGCAGCCTGGTCTGGTGGGAGGTGTCCCTGCCCAGGGCAGGGGGCTGGAACTCCATGATCTTTAAGGTCCCTTCCAACTCTAACCATTCCATGATTCTGTGATACAGTAAAATCAATCTCCGCCCAGTGACAGGGATTTTGCACTTTGAGGTTCTCATGCACATCCAACAACTGTAATTCTTATTTAAATCACCCTGGATCAGACTTTTGCAGCATCACACATTAATTTGTTCTTTTTTTTTTTTTTTTAGCTGGAAATTATGGCAGCATCTAAACTGAAGGCTGAAATTCAAGTTTTAACTTCTCTTTCATCAGATTACCTTTCCAGAGTCTATTTACCAAACAAACTGCAATTTGGTGGGTGGCTGTGAAGGTTTGCAAATGAAATGTTTTTTTCTCGATTTATTTTGTTGACTGTGCTTAGAAAAAAATGCAGAGAGACAGAGAAGCAAGCTTTTTGTGAGGTTTCTTTATCACTGGAGCTGGATTATCATTATCTCTTTTTCCTCTTTTGAAACGTAAGAGAAATTACAATTATTTTACAGAATACCGTTGAGTCCATCCTGTGGCTTCTGCACTGTGGCAATGCCAAATGCAGTGGTATCTATGTAAAAAAATAATGAAATATGTTCTTTTTGGCCAGAAAATGTTAAGTTCGAAAATGTTAAGTTCAAATATGTATCGAGAGATGGCTTTGCCTTCTGCCTTAAGCACAAGATGATGCTGTACCAACCTTTTTTATTTTTGAGGCCAGTAAAAGACTTTGTTTACTGCATGTGCCTCCTTTTGGAGATTACTTTTAAGTACAGTATTGTAGCATTTTGTGTTTGCTAAAAATTCAGGCCAAAAAGTCAGAGGTAATTCTCCATTACTGCATTATCTCGAGCAGCTGTGAGCGTCCCAGCAGCCAAAGCACTATTGTGTCTTTAATGGACAAGCAAGCAGGTGTTACTCATTAAGAATTTAATAAACAGTCCTGTTAATGATGCACTCCATAACCGAGTCCCGTGTTCATTTTATTTAGGTGGCTCTAAAACAGTAAAAAGGGGCAGGAAACTGCGATGGTTAAAGCGTACAATAGATTTTATGTGAGAAGACCAAACTGCCTAGAAAATACTTCCCGAATTGATGCACGGCTCGCACAGATGATATCTGCAGCAGACTTATCCAGTTGTGGGGTTTATTTACCGCACAGTAGCGGTGCTGTCACCCGCTGCCCGTGCCTGCTGTCCGGTGTACAAACAGTGCGGGACAGACCCACGGCTGCTGCAGGGACAGACCTCTCCCCGCGGGGCGGCGGTGCCTACCGACGGCGGTACACCGGGCCTCTTCCTCCCCCGGGCCCTAGGGAAGGGCCCTGCGCGGTGCCCCCTCCCCGGTACCGCCCGGCAGCCATCGCTGGGCCCTCCCCGGCCCGGCCCACT
>NW_015090855.1:4796737-4818758 GCF_001431845.1 Calidris pugnax
GACCGCCTCCGCGCTCCCGGGCGGGACTCCCCCCCGCGCAGTGCGGCAGCGCCGCGGCCCGCGAGCGCCCTGGGCCCCGCTCCCACCCCCGCCTCTCCCCCGAACGGCCGCTCCTCGCGCCGGCCGGTTCTGCCGGCAGGGAAGCGGGAACCCCGCGAAATAACGCCTTCTCGTCTGCCGGGCGTCCTCGCCGCCCCGCCGGGCGGGCTGCGGGCAGAGATGTGAGGCTGGGGCCTGTACCGGAGGGGGAGCGCCGCCGGGGCGGGCTGTGCCCGGTGCGGGGGGGGGGTTAGCGCTCGCCAGATGGCGACCGGAGAGGAGTCCCTGACAGCGGAGGCCGATTGGGAGTGTCAGGGATCCAACAGCAACGAGAAGTGTGATTTAATTTTTAAATTCCGTATGTTTTTTATATCCCTGGGCCCCTCCCAGGCGGGGTGAGGGGGTGTGTGTGTGCTGGTGTAGTGGCTGTGGTGAGGCACCCCAGGGATGCTGGAGGGCATTGCGGGTCTGAGTAAGTCTGTTCCTCCTTCACAGGGCAAAGATGAGTCTCTTCGGATCCACGTCGGGGTTTGGTACGGGAGGTACCAGCATGTTTGGCAGCACGACTGCAGACAACCATAATCCGATGAAGGTACGTGGGTTAATCCAGTGGGAACCACCGTGCTGTGTTTTAATGTGTGCCTGCTGGCTGGCCCTGTAAAAGTTACAGGATCTCAGCGCATAGTTCTCAAACGTGGCTAATTTTGTGTTGTCTCCTGCCCTTTACAGGATATTGAAGTAACATCTCCACCTGATGACAGCATATCTTGTTTAGCATTTAGTCCACCGACATTGCCGGGCAATTTCCTCATCGCAGGATCATGGGCAAATGATGTGAGTACCCCCAGGCAGGCCTGCAGGTGACTAAGTGGGAGCATCCGTGCCTAAACGGCAATATGTAGTCCTAAAAACTTGTGCTGGGCACCTGGAAATCTTCCTCTTTGCAGAACTGCAAGATTTGTGTCTGGTGCCAAAGCACTAAAGTGTGACACAGTTGAGCTGCTTCAACTGAGAAATTCAGTTGTGGTCTTCAGATTAGTCATTCCTCTGCCTGTGTGTTTTAAGGTTCAGCTCAGAGTATGTACTCAGTGCTTTCCCTCTTAGATTTTTACTGCTTTGATTTTTATTCTTCCTACTGACTTGGTTTTTAGCTTCATTTTATTATACAGTTAGGCTAACATAGTTATGCTTTGCCCGGTGACAAAACCATGAGCCCAGTGGTAAATTACCCAGTTTCACAGTGTAGTCTGAAAAAGATTAGGTTCTTACACCTCATTAAAGTTTGTTTGGATTGAAGGGTGAGATCCCAACTGACACAAGCAGGGAGGGGAAGACAAACGTGAGCGCCGTTTTTAACTGGTCTGTTTGGTCTGTTGGCTGGTAGCCTGCAGCAGGCAGGGTAAGGGTTCTCCAGGAGAGCACTGGGAGGTGTTATGTGATAGTAAGGTACTTTTGAGGTGAGGTTGAAGTTGTGGGTTGAGTTGTGGCTGTACAGATAAAAGGACACTAATCAGAGAAAATAAGATTTCACCAGTTCTGAGAAAAAGCTTTGTGGTTTATAATCATAGAATGGTTCGGGTTGCAAGGGACCTTAAAGACCATCAGTTCCAACCCCCTGCCATGGGCAGGGACACCTCCCACCAGACCAGGTTGCTCAAAGCCCCCTCCAATGTGGCCTTGAACCCCTCCAGGGATGGGGCAACTGCAGCTTCTGGACTGCGAGTGCACAGTGCCAGCTCTTGTTGAGCCAACACCCCCAAGTCCTTCTCCTCGTACTTTTTGTTGGATAAAATAAGTCTGGGATCTTCAGGAAGAGAAGTCTTTTGAGTTCTTAGTGTTAATGCGTTATAACTTTGTACACTTTCCCTGTTACAGGTTCGCTGCTGGGAAGTTCAAGATAATGGACAGACAATCCCAAAGGCTCAGCAGATGCACACAGGACCTGTACTAGATGCCTGCTGGAGTGATGTATGTTTCTGTTTAAAAATAAATACAGTTTTGACCAAAACCTTAAATAAATTGGCATGTGGTTTGCAGACAGACACGAGTACCATGTGTAGATGCAGCCCATGGTTATTGTATAGACTTACGTTACTGTAAATATGTGCTAAGCATATCCTAATAGCATAGACTAACATGAGCATAAGAAGGGTGAAAGTGAGTTTTAAAAGTAAAAATGTATTTAAAGCTAGGTAATAGCAAGTCTTCTCTTTTATGACATAATAGTCGTAAATAAATTTACATTTTTATGTTTTATGTTTCTGTATATGTTACATTAGTGTTATGATATTACTAGAAGAGAATAAGACTTGACAGTTTTCTAATAGATACTGTGTGATAGAGCTATTTAATCTCTTGGCCTTTTTCATTTTTTTAGGACGGGAGTAAAGTATTTACTGCATCCTGTGATAAAACTGCCAAGATGTGGGATCTCAACAGTAATCAAGCTATTCAGATTGCACAAGTAAGTAAGGAGCCCCCAAGCTTTGAATAACTTGTGCAGCTGTTCCTCTATTTTACTTGAGAGAGCTCTTTCCATTGTTTCTGTGGTCTCACTAAGTCACCTGGCTGTGTTATAGGGGGGGAAAATTTAAGAAATCATTGAATTAATTCTCACAAATATCAGCTTTCTGCTGCAGCAGTAACAGGCATTATAATTTACATTCTCAATTTGGAAGTGAATATCTGTTCATAGAATATGTAGTTATGGTAACTAAAATGAGTTACCAGTTACAATTTAAGTGAATTAGTCCTTTTAATGATTGCTTCTTGTATCTTATTTGAGGTGATAAAATTCAGATTCTCAGCCTTGATCTTAAAAACTTGTTGATATAATTAACATAGGCCTTTCTTCTGTAGCTCTTGTCAGAAGAAGCTGGGTTTATATTAGTTTGCAATAAATAGTGTATTATATAAAAGTGTTGATTTTTAGCATGATGGATAATATCCTTTATAAATAAATAGAGAATTCTGCTGTTTGTAGTTGGTATTTCTGCTGTGATCATCGTCCTATAGCGACTTGATTGTAGTTCTTTGTGTTAGGAACCATTTTTGTCTTATGTGGGTGATTTTACAGCACTAAACAACACAATAATGTCATGACCAACCTTCATCCTAACTGCTGTGTTTTCTTGAATGGATAAAAATTGTAAATGCATACAAAAACATGAGAAGAAAAAACAAGAAATGTGGACTGTTATCTTAGTAAATGTATGTGTGTTTCTCTTTTATTTCTTCAGCATGATGCTCCTGTGAAGACTATCCATTGGATTAAAGCACCAAATTACAGCTGTGTGATGACAGGAAGCTGGGATAAAACTTTGAAGGTATGATTTTTACCTGAACAAATGGACACAAAGCATGCTGGCAATCCGTGTATGAAAATACTTATGTGAAATGACAATATTTTATTAAACGCTAATACAAAAAACACATTAATGAAATAGCCCCACTTCACAGAGAGTTGCAGTATTCTGACTATAGACAAGAATGAAACTACTTGGTAGCAGTTGCATTCTCCTTGCTAAGTAGTTTATATGGTGTATCCTCAACTCCAAGCGTAATTTTGTTTCTTTCTCTGTTTCCATCAGTTCTGGGATACCCGTTCACCAACACCTATGATGACGTTGCAGCTCCCTGAAAGATGTTACTGTGCAGATGTGGTAAGCTGTGATACACAGTAAACCAGTGTCAGCTGGATGTCTGGGGTTAAGAATAAGTCATCAGTCTTTGAGGCTTCTGTAGTTTAGCACTAAATAACAGCTGTTAGTGTAGAATCATAGAATAGTGTTTGATCTCTGTGATTTTTAGCAGTAAAACATAAGCTGATCTTGATCGGGCTCTGGAAAACAGGTATTTGCATCATACAAAGCATGCTTAGTATCCTTTTAATGTCACAAAACCCTGGGACTGACCTACCTTTATTTTTGGATGAGTTTGTGTTAATCGCTATTGTGATTCACATTGGAAGGGTCAGCTAATAATTAGAAGATTTTTGGTATGTTTAATTTCTCAATGGTAGGAAAGAACTGATTTGTTTCTTTTGAAGATATGTCTACAAATGAACTTTGTTCTTTCTCTTTTTCCCCTTTCCCTCTTTCTCTTCCCCCCAGAAAACAGTCTAGTTCCTTTAACTTCTTCAGGGATTTCTCTGAAATAATAAATATAATTCTCTGCCGTGCTGTTAACACCAGTGTCTCTTTTCCAACCTGTTTTACAACCTTATCCAGGTTCATCCTATGGCTGCCGTGGCCACTGCAGAAAGGGGTTTGATAGTTTATCAGTTAGAGAACCAACCTTCTGAATTTAGAAGAATAGAGTCTCCTCTTAAACACCAGGTAAATGATGATATTTATTATGAGCATATTTATACAGGTGGTTGAAGTTCTGGGCTTGCCATTTTTTTGTAAAAAAAAAAGCAATATTTCAAAACCAAAGTACTTTATCCTTAAACAGCACATTTCCTGGTTTGCCATTGATCTATTCCTGATCTTCATAAGGATTTAGAAATGTAAACGCTGTTGCCCAAATTCTCAATAGAATTTGACCTCTCTTTTGACCCTTTTTGTGGTTTTGCTTTAGTTTGCATTGATGTATGTGATGTTTTGTGTCCCCGTGGAAAATAGACAGCATTCAGAAAACTTGACTGTCAAGTCTCTGTCTAAAATCCTCTGTATCTTTCTCAAATTTAGCATCGCTGTGTTGCTATTTTTAAAGACAAAGTGAACAAGCCCACTGGATTTGCCCTTGGAAGTATTGAAGGAAGAGTAGCTATTCATTATATCAACCCCCCAAATCCGTAAGTATCATTTAATAAAACATTCTTTCATTATTGGTGTTTACAGTGAGGAAGGTAAAAAATATTTATTTTTATTTTTCCCCCCCAGTGCAAAAGATAATTTCACTTTCAAATGCCATCGCTCCAATGGAACAAATACATCAGCACCTCAGGATATCTATGCTGTAAGTATTCAGTACATACCGTTAGATCATTTACACAGGGCAATATACACTGTTAATGTTGTTCTCCTTGACCTTTCACCCTGCTTAATGTTATCTTAGACATATGTTTAAAGACCAGTCATAGTTATACGTTAAAAGGAAAGACAAATTTTTGTACTTTCCTTAAAGCAAGCAGCAGATCAGTCAGTCATTAAATCATCTTGGTGGAGTTGACACTTGTAAATTTTGCTGATATTGAAACAATGCTTTATTTCTGGAATGGGATTATGCAGTGAATTTTTAGATACTACAAAAAAGGTGATGCTTTCCTTGTTGCCCTGGTGTTTTTTGTTTGTTTGGTGTTTAGTGTTTTTTTTTTCCCTCCCAAGAACGTATCTGAAAACATTTAAAAAAAAAATTGGAATTGTATCTAGTTGAAAAATTTTCCTCCCAAGAACATATCTGAAAACATTTAACAAAAAAATTGGAATTGTATCTAGTTGAAAAAAAAAATATCTTTCCTGTGTATTTATTCTCTGAGGGTTCTGCACGTGTTGATGTGAGTGTTCCTATTCATAGGTGTGGTGTTTTACGTAGTATTTTTTATGATTCTGCAGGTAAATGGGATAGCGTTTCACCCTGTCCACGGTACTCTTGCAACAGTAGGGTCTGATGGAAGATTCAGCTTTTGGGATAAAGATGCACGAACGAAGCTAAAAACATCAGAACAACTTGACCAGCCGATATCTGCTTGTTGTTTCAACCATAATGGCAATATATTTGCATATGCTTCCAGTTACGATTGGTCAAAGGTAAGGTTTATACTCATATTTGTACTTGCAGTTGATAACTAAGACTGCCATTTATACATGAGGCTTTTCCTGCTCTTTATTAATGGTAGCTGAGTCTTTCTAATTTCACAACCCTGCAAGAAAACTTAGAATGGTCATTTTAGACATCTGATGAAACTTGACACTGAAGTAGTTCATTCTTTGTTTTTTGGCTTCAGTTGGGTAAGATTGCTAAACGCTGCTGTTTTGCAAATGTGCATGAGCAAAATGTAAATGGCATGATTCAGAAGTTACTCCACTTGCCTCACACACATTCTGCTCTGGGGAGTGTCACGGGGCAATGTGGCACCCTAACGAGGTCCCACGGATCTCTTTGAGATGCACATCTCTGCTTCTGCAGATTCTCTTCAAAAAGAACCCCACTGTGACTGTGGTTATAAACACTTAAACCAGTGCTTGAGTGCCACGTACTGACTTCCCAGTGCCATGCAGTGCAGCTTGCTGGTGGCACTTATTTATGTATTTCTCTTCCGAACTTGACTCAACAATAAATCCTGTAGAGGCAAGAGAATCACAATAAACCATAATGTGCAGAGAAGCAATACTTCTTAATAGTTTAAGAAGGGAGTAGCAAGCCTGAAATGTGATTTTAGTGGTATGGCAATTTCCATTAAAAGTATTGTTTTCCTGTTATACCTAATGCTTTTAAATTTGATAACAATATTCCATGTGTTTTTGACTGAAATGAATGCAGGTATCACACAGGTGAGCTTGAATGCATGCCACAAAGAGAGCAAAATTATCATTTATTGGTTTGTGTCTAATGTTCTGGGTGCTGCCTGAAGTAAGATAACTTTGTTAGATGTTGGGGCAGATGAATTTTGTGCTAAATGCTTGGGCAGTCTGCAATGGTGGATAGGTACTGAGGTCACCAGTAGTAAGTAGTAACACCATTGGGTACCAAGTACTAAATATCCTTTCTAGGCCCACTCCTGTCAAGTAGAGTTGGTGATTTTCAAGTTATGTGTTGGACTTTAATAGCTTTATTAGTGTTTACTCTCCCTGATTTGAATACTTGTGTATTGAATTGGTAATGTGTATGCAAATAATGGCAATGTGCAAAATAGTATATTTGCATCTGCAGCTGGGGAACAGAGATGTTTTTGCAGTTGCCTGTAGAACTTGGGCTTTGCTTTGAAAAATATGTGACATAATTTAAAATATAGAAAATATAAAGCGAAACTGTGTGCCCATTAAAGTTCTAGCTGCTTCTCTGCCTAGAATGATATTTAAAAAAATAATCATTGAGCTCCTATGTTGCATCTATAAAGTAGAGCTCAGACATATGTGGTTATTTTTTTTATGAAAAGTTTTTTTTATACCTTAAAAATGGATAAACATCCCTTAAGTTTTATTTGATATGCACAGTTCTTGCAATTACTTGTTATAATTGCCTGTTTCTAATCCACCATTGTTGTCCAACAGTCTTTAAGATTCAATCTTAATAAAACAAACCCATAGAATATTTATTCTTACATTTTAAGGTAATGCTGGTATTTTCTTCTTTGAAGAGAGTAAATGCAGATTATTTTTCTTTCTAGGGTCACGAATTTTATAATCCACAAAAGAAAAACTACATTTTTCTGCGAAATGCAGCAGAAGAGTTAAAGCCTAGGAATAAGAAGTAGTGAGTATGAGTCTGACTTGTGTTACTCTACTGTTCTCTGCCATTCCTGCCTCTACTCCACTGCTCTTCTGCCATTTGTGCCCTGTTGCACCACGGTTCAGTCAACTTTGGATCGCTAACATTTAGCAGGAACTGTAAAAATTACATTAAATGTGTTCTAACTTGCTGGAGAACATTTTTCAAATTCGATATTCTGATGTGTCCAAGAAATTGAGGCTAGTATTCACATGACTTAACCACTGTCTGTTCCACAGCAATAATAAAATTGCAGCAAAATCTAAATCTGGGTTAGATGTTCCTGCTTCGAATTGCAACCATTTTTATCTATGGATTAATTTTATTAGTACTACATTAAAATATGTCAATTTTAATTGTTCTGGAGAAGTTGTATAAATACTGTATTTTTTTGTAAGTAAGTACTTGAAGAATTGCAAGTAATTCTTCTCAAAGGAGTCTTATTATTCAGGGGTTCTTTTTGAAATGGGAATATTGTCTTCTGAAGGCCAGGAATAAATGCCTTGCAAGTTGTTTTCCCTCATTTCTTCAATGAATTTGGTAGGTCTGTAAGTGGCCAACAGCAGTGACAGAAACTCGAGACAAAAGGGGCTCAGTGCAAATTCTACTTGAGTTTTTTCTTGTGCTTCAGCAATGGACATGACTTCTGAGCCCATGATACTTGTGCTTATTCTAGTTTGAAGGAGAAATTGCCAGTTGTGCCAAACGACACATAGTTCAGTGATAGGAGCAAACCAGTAACGGTTTTGTTTCATTCATGACCAAACCAGTGTGTGCAAAATACTTGTGTGGCCTAAACTGCTATAAAACTGACACCTTTTAGAGTTCCAAGTTGGTTCGTTTACATCTCTTTTAACATGGTTTTTGTCCCTTAACAGGGGGTTCTGAACTGAAAAAAAATATTACTCATTTTTGTAATAACTAGAAAATAGTGCTGGTGAGTTTCATCCTGATCAAAAATGCTGTGAAACAAAACAATTGGGTCTCTTTCTGACTTGAATCTACCACTGTTTACTCTTAATTAGCCAGTTGTATACATGCCAAAGTTTTCTTTTTAGAAGTGAATGCTTATTATTCCTGTTTAACTGTTGTTTGATAATGACTAAATAAAAATGAGGGGGCGCATGTATAGAAATACCTGTCCTATTGTACAAATTCTCTGTAAAACTGTATGTTGTAACACTTATGGTTATGGATTCATGCTACATTTCAAATAAAATTTTTAATAAATGCTTTTTTATATTCAAAAGTTCTGTTATAATACCGTGGGCAAGGTGGTGTGCTTCACTTCTAAAAGCAGCTTCTTGTCCTTTCACTGTAATTCAGATACATTTTCTGAAAGTAAAGTACTTTTACCCCAGCTGCTTGAGCTGGAAATGTAATGCATTCTCCAGTTGCTGTTTCTGTAGGAATAATCCCTGTGGTTTCCCATCAAAGAATTAAGGGGACTAGAATGGAAGGCTTTTTGTTTTGTAAGAATGAATCAAGTTCCTTGCTATCTCAAAAGCCAAACACCTGACAATTTGTCTTTAGTACAAATGAATCATACTATCTTCAGACTCTCTATAGCCTCCTGCTCCTTTAACTTCTGACTCTTCTCTTCATGGTGGTCATCAGGTTTTCTTGGGTGTGTATTTCTTGTTTGGTACAGTCGTGTAGTTGAGGAAAGTCCATGGAATATACTCTGCTGTTGTTTAGAGATGCTCTATTCTGGGTTTTATTTCTCAAGATAAAAGTAGCAAGGAAAAAAACCTTGTTTTACAGGGTTTCAGATTTCACATTCGTGGACTCTTTGTTTTCTTTAACATAGGAAGGAGTTCCCAGCAATTGCATCAGTAGCCAGTCATTTGCTCAAACATTTCGTTTGGTTTTGTTGATTTATTTTTTTTTTTTAAGATTGTGACTGTTAATGCTGTAATCTTTGGTTGTTAACACATTTTTCCAGGCTTCCCAGTCTAAGGAATGCCACGAGCAATTGCAGGCTCAAGGTTAAGTGTGTCATTGATGGCAAAAAAATTTAAATAAATAAAAATTGTAATCTCCTGTGTGCAGAACTACCACTGGTGTAAACAGGGAAGAATGGAATGTATCATCTGTTGCTTGTTTAAAAAAATCTGTTTCTTTGTTTAAATAGTTAACAATGTATGATGAAAAAATAGTTCAGCAGGTACATTGCTACTGCATCCACTGGAGTTGCACCTACTTTAAGTGGCTGCAAAGTTTGGCTAAAATATCATTTCATTATGAAGCCAGCGCTGGTGAGTCTCTCTTGTTTGGCAGTACAGTTCTGTATTAATATCTTGAGTTCTTACTCCCCTGTTGGAATCAATTTCTTTTTATCTGTCAGCTTTCAGAATTATTTAGTCATCACATTAATTGTTCAGACTAATTTTAGAAGGGCATATTTTCCATTACATGGCTGTGCACATTAGATACATTCAATTGGGAGGACGGAGTCAAACTTTGAACTGATTTGTTTTCCATTACCCAAGTTAAGAGAATGCATTGGCAGTTTACTCCTCCCTGGAATTACTGTAAGGTTCTCTTGTTAAGTACACACAGCTGTCTCCCTTCAAGCATCAAACGTGTAGTGAGAGCTTATTCACACACAAGTAAGTGTTAGCACACATTCTGGAGGTGTATTAACTTGCCATTCTATGATAGTTACCTGCCCCAAAAAACTAAATGAAGTCGAATGTGAGATTATAACGTGTGTACCCAAAGCTAACCCTAGGAATGATAATCTTTGGCATAAAGACCAATTCAGTTAAGCCCCCCAAAATGGGGACATTTTCTAAACATTTTCAGATAAGCTGTCTTAACCTTCCTGCTGCTAGTGTCACATGGCAATGGCCTTCCATGTTGATTTCATGTGCATTTCAGAAGTGTACTTAAAGTGTTTTTGGGGAAGACTAAGCAATTGACAATAAGTTTGTCTGCTACAGCCTTTCAGAAACGAAATACAGACGTGTTTGCACAATGGCGAGTGGTCGGAGTGTCTTAGTCTGCCATCTGTCAGATGAAATGCAATAGGTGAATTGGTGAGTGCTCCAGCCTAGCTCCCAGGCCAGGAAAACGGCTTAATTGGAGTCATTATCCAGAGAAGTATGGATTTGGGATAGAGGTGGGGTGAGGTCTGTGTGGGAAGTTTCAATAAAACTATTGCTTAGGCCTGGTTGAATTTAACTGTGATTAAGTGCTGTTTGCAGATGAGGAGTTTGGGCAATTGCCCACTGTAAGGAGTTGTGTCCAACCAGTCTCAAAAGGTTCACGCTACCTGGCCTTTGAAATGACAGAAGCTACTTATTTCTTTGGTTTTTTGCTGTTGCTGATCGTTTCTAGAGATGAACCAGAGCAAAATGAAATGTTAAGGTTTATGCTGTTAGGTTTTTACATCTCCAGGTTCTCTGGCTAAGTGTCATTTCCAGTCTGGCATAAGAGTAAGTTACCTTCTTCCCCAAGTTTTTGGTGGAGATTCTGTACGTATGGCATTTCCCCTGGGTTGTTCAGCAGCCAGGCGAGAACCACTGGTGCTGCAACACAAAATAAAATGGAACAAATTAAAAATAAAACCAGTTCCTTAATAAAAGTTTCAACACGAGCAATTGCAGTGTAGAATGCAATGCACAAAATGTTCTACATGTGTCCTTTAGAGCTGTTGCTGTAACTCTGTTCTGCCAGGAGATGGCGCCATTGATGGCTTCTTGGCGCAGGAGCGTCCCTGGGCTGCTGCTCCCCTGGCTCCAGCGGAGCTCTCTGTGGGGCTGGCAGAGCTGCTGCACTGGGCTGTGAGACAAAATACAGTTATTCCTAATATCAAGAATACGCAGAGAATGGAAGAAGATACATAAAAGATGGAAATACTTTTTAATTTCAGTTTTACAGGAGTGTATGTGATATCCAGAAATATAAACCAAGATCTTTTTAGCACAAGCTATGAGATGCTCTCTCAGCTGCTCAGAGCATCCATATGGCTTTCCAAGCCTTGGGGACCTAAGGTAGTGTTAAAGGTGTTGGTAGCAGTTTGGGGACCAGACAGGAGTCTAGAATTAGGTGAGGGTGGAGCTGAGTGAGTTAAGTGTATGAGCTATTGGCTACTAGCGTTTTAATTACCTTCTCTTTGAGATAAATCTCAGTTACTTAGACTAGTTTTCACACTGCTGTTGTAGGAGACTGTAGGTTTAAAATGGGTAAGCAACTATTTTTTTTTCTAAACTGGATTTCTTGAAGGAAGAAAGAAAAAAAAAAAAGCTAATAAAAATACTTCACTGAAAAACAAGCTCAGTGACAAGCTACTTAAAAACAAGGGCACATTTTTCCAAATATTTGAAATGCAGTATCTTTTTTATTTTCATTTTCAAAGCTTGGAAATGCAGAAGATAAAGAGAGGGAGAAACAGTCCTGAGTTGTAAGATTTGAGTATGTTTTTAAATTGCATATTTACCCCACGTAGCTATCTGGTCTCTGGGGTGTGTGTGACCGCCTGGTGTATGTGATCACCCCTGGTGATGCTCTTGGCACGACTAATGCCATTTTATAAGGGAACCAGCCCTTCTCTGAGACCAAGCAGCTCATAGATCTGTTCCTGTGTTTGTTCCCTTTCCCTCATTATCAGGCCCTGAAGGTCCTGTGAACCAAGCAGACGAACCAAACAGATTTCTTCCTCCCCTCCATGCTGGCCTCAAGATTCCTGGGTGCCAGGCCGGTTACTCCATTCCTGGCTGGCCTTGAAGGTCCCAGGCACCCACCAGCCAGGTGGCAGTGATGTCCCCAGCGCAGAATGAGGAGCGTAACAGCACCCAGAGCACTGGCTATAAAATCAGTAACAAGCCCTAAGTGGGGAGCTTGGACCCGAACTGCTGCTGGACAGTGAGCCCCATGGCCAGGGATGCCACCTTATCTGCTTCCTCCGAGGACTGAGTGAGTGCCTTGTGTTCTTTTATACGATTACTATATAGATTATGATGGTCTGTTCATACGGCACACTCTGTGTTGAGATCTGACCTGATCTAATCAGCCAGGTGATTAGAAATTATCAGCTGTATTATAAATTCTGTATTACGCTACGTAGAGATTGTAGAAATCTCTTGTAGAAATCCTCTGCCATTTTAGAATTGTAGAAACCTCTTGTAGAAATCCTGTGCCATTTTACCTGGGAATTCTATGCTGTACAAATCATAATATCCTTTTAAGAAAATAAAGCTTTAACTGTAACTACAATTTAGTGCCATCGTCATCCTGCCAGAGCCTGTCTGTCCCCTTAATATTGAGTGGCAAGCGTAGCTTAAAAGAAAAAAAGCCCAGTATTGTCTGCATTGACAGAAAGTTGTCTTGGCACACCTCTGGCTGCGAGGTGGGGTTGGTAGAACCGTGTATTTCATCCTAGAGCTCTTGTTCAAACGTCTGTTCTTATTTCCAGGTAAGCTTAGGTTTATATCCCGGCAGTACAGGGGCCATCCTGCTGCTCTCAGCCATTGGAAGAGTGGAAACCTCTCCTGTTCCTCCCTCGCCAGGTCGGGATAAATGGCACATCATCAGCTGCCTGTGAGGGTTGCTTGTGGCATGGTATGTTCTGTGTACACACGGAGCAGCCTGTGTTCCCAAAAATCTGCAGCGGGAAGGAAGCTCATGGGGATGTGTTGGCTGGAGCAGGGGGCTGGGAGGTGGCACCTACAGGCGTTAGGAACTGGAAGTGGCAGCATCTGCCTGCTCTGCCCCGGGCATCCCACTGGGCACGGCCATGGAGGTGGCACGCAGGGAGGGATTCGGGCTGACGTCTATTTCAGTTCTTCAAATTCAAAGCAAACCTGCGTTTATTTGTACCGTTTACCTGTTTCTGAGGTGGGGTTAGGGGGTAAAAGGGATTCGGGCAGGGTAAGAGGAGAGGGAGGGGGGATGGCAGAGGGGCCGCGCGCCTCGGGAGCGCTCTGGCATCAACACAGCCCTTCCAAATGTTTGTGTTGCGTGGGTTCTGCAAATACTTTTTGTTACAGGGCATAAAAGATACAATACCTGTCAACATTAGCTTTGTAAAGAGAGACCGTTTTCTTCTGTTGACTAATTATCCAGTGAATATATTCAGTTTGAAGAGACACTTCAATAATTTAGCAGGCATGTGCCAGGTAATGTAGGAGCTTTTGTCTTACTAGCGGCATAGATCTTCAGTCATGTGTAACTCAATCCCTGGCTTTATGTATTCAAGGAAGTGTTTGGTATAGCTCCTGTATCAAGTGCCACTGAAAAGCAGGCCTAGATAAAAGATTAAGGTAATGCTCTTACCTGTGAATAGGGAAAATTTACCCTTTACTGCCCAGTATGTCTTCTGCAGGCAATAACTGCTTCATAGATGTGAAGCTGCATATACTGAGAGCCAAAACTGAGTTTGTTGTAGTAACAGAAAAATGCTGGACACTTGCCTGTTAAATACCCCGTCGGTTAAGCCTCTCCTCCCTTTACTTTGTGGTGTATTAACACATCCTTTGTAGTTTGATACTGGATGCTTTCTGTCAGGAGAGTTTCTTAAATGTGAATCATGAGTAGTTCTGCATTCTCCGGTTTGCTGTACCAGATAAAGAGAATTATAATGTTCACTTCCTGGCAAATACTATGTAGCGAAACTCAAGCAACAGATTTTCTTCAAACCCTCCCAAGGTAATTAGCCACAGTTGTGCCATCCCCCAGAAAGGTGTAAGTTCAAATGTCCTTTTCTGAGCCACTGTCAGCTGGTTTGATCACCCTTCTCTGCTACCCTGCAGGACAGCTGATCTACAGCAAAGGGAGATGTGTTCTGTGTAGACCATGATTATTGTACTTGGTAAAGCGCAGAAATAATGCAGCAGCTCAAACTAGTCTCAAATGACTAAAACCAGAGTTAAAATACAATCTTTTTTCTTTTCTTTTTTTCTCCCTTTTGGAAGGACAGCTGTCTGCCATGCTCCTGCTGTAACACCGAGTGGGATTTATATGGATTCAAAAGGACAGATATCACTTACTGACAGGTAATTGCTTTTTGCAGACATCTGACTCTTTTCCTTGGAGGTCTCCTTTTTCTACATAATAATTCATTCGTGGTCTAAAGCAGCAGGGTTGCAGACTAATTGCTTCTTTATGCATTAATCTTTAATTTATGGAACAGAACCTATATATTTGTAAAGAACAACTTTACATCTGTTGAGCGTTGCCAGTCTCCAAACACAGGTATGTAGTATTTCAGAAACACGTTCACTGGACTGAAATGGCTTTTCACAAAACCACAGAAAGATGGGAAGCGTCTATGAAAAGAGAACAGCTTAGCAAAACCTTTTCCATTGAACCCTTCTCCTGTCGAGCTTTTGTTCAACCACAAGCTGTGTGATGCGGTTCGGCTCGGTCTGTAATGCTGACCTGTGTCGTTCACAACAGCTTAGGTCATCCAGTTCATCCTCTGACTACCTTTCTTTCGTGGTCCTGCTGGCAGCGGTGAGGAAATAGAAGATGACTGAAGAAGATGACTATTCTGAACACGTCTTGGCCCAGCGAAAAGTTCCCCAATAGTAGTTTTCCTATGACAGAGTCATCTGAGAACTTACTTGCTACTGTCATGCTCTTGCTAAGCCTCCTTATCTTCACGGACAGTGCTGTCAAAGCTGTCCTTCTGGTTAGGAAACAGAAGAGTTGTTTTTTTTCTTCTTGTAGGCTGATGAAAATGTCCTTTGAAGAAGGACTGGCCTTGGTACCCTTAGGCTGGCAAAAGGAAAATTGTGCTTCAAGAATCAGAATGGATTTCCTGATTTAGTGCCAATCCATAGGCTTCATTCTCAAGCTTGATTTTACTTCAAAAACGCAGAAAACTGACCTATCAACTTTTTTCTGTCTTTCTGAGAATGCACATGATACATACCCTTTTTATTGCCTTATGCTCTTCTATGTGCTTAGCCCCTAACCGAAAGCATGATGTCGTAACTGCTCCGTGTGACCGAGCAGGAAACAGCCTGCCTTCGTTTCAGCTGTCATCTCCAGCTGATGTCATTGTCCTGCTGCAGTGCTGGGGACATCATGTTGCTGGCAGTCGCCTGTTGAGCTACTGAAGGCTTTTCCTCATCAGTGATGGCTGTGGTGATAAGTTGTTCTCATGTCTTGACTGTTTGGTTGTGTTCATACCCTGTTCAGAGCCACCGCTGCCTTGTGTTTGAATAGAGTAGACATGGTAACTTGAAGGCTCTAAGAGTTTCTAACTAAACCTTTAAAGAAGGTTAATTATACACCGTGTGGATCATCTTTTTTTTTTTGATGTGTGCATGGTATTCTGCACTTGGCCAGGTTCATCACGGGCATTAAGTACATTCTAAAAGTATCTGAAATTGGAAGGGTGATACCAGACGAGGGGGATCATATCATTGGATGTGTCAAGACAGAAGAGTCTGTATTAATAAGGTCTAAAATACAACAGCCCACAGAAGACACCACCAGATTTAAGGTGGTGATCCAGATGGGTGAGACTTGGGTACGCTCACCTGTGGGAAGCTGGGTAGAAAGGGCCCACCTGAGGTCTGACCCAATGCTATTGAATTTGAAATTGGAAGGGTGATACCAGACGAGGTGGATCATATCATTGGATGTGTCAAGACAGAAGAGTCTGTATTAATAAGGTCTAAAATACAACAGCCCACAGAAGACACCACCAGATTTAAGGGGGTGATCCAGATGGGTGGGACCTGGGTACGCTCACCTGTGGGAAGCTGGATAGAAAGGGCCCACCTGAGGTCTGACCCAGTGCTATTGAATTCAATTTTCTTTAGCTGCAAGGAATGTCTCTTTTGCCCGTACAACTACATTGTATGTCCCAGAGCTAAGCCATCTTGTTCAGTGTTCTTCTGTGTCCTGACCATTCCCCTTGCTGGAGCAGGTGGATGGTGCCTGCTCAGTTTGTGCTACCAGCGTTACATACAATCCCATGGAAAGGTCATGGGATGTGGCCCTGGCAGCTCAGGCAGAGATTGTTAGGACCCTGTGGCATTTTCTTTTCTTTCCTTTTTTTAATCAGAAAATATGACTTAGTTTTAACATAACAACAAAAATTTGGAAAAAAAATATATTATTAATGTTGTTTCAAAATGCCTGAAATTTTCTGCTGTCTTCCTCTAAAGAACATGAAATTATTTCTTGCTCATTTTAAAATGTAGTTTATGGTTTTCAAAATGCTAACAAAAGTATGAAGTTGGAATTAGTATTTTCCCAAAGTACAACACACGAGATTGAAATAGTGAAAACATTTCCTGAACTATTTTGAGATGTAAGTTTTGTAGTTTGACTCAGATGGAATGTTTTTTCGGAAAAACTTTTTCAGGGAGGAAACCCCTTTTGTTCAATAATTAAATCTCAGCCTGAGAGAGCTGGAACGATATTTCCATTAACAAGAGCCATAATTTCCGTGCAGAAATTCAGAAAAAGACTGATACCTTTATTGGAGGTTGTGTTTAGCAGATGATGATTAGTGTTTTTTCCTCTTTATCTTTCTCCTCCTCCTCCCCACGCCCTGCCCTGCCCTTCAGATTTGGGGATACCTGAGCCTGTTCCTGAAAAGAGTCTTCCTCCATGGCATCACCAAAGGTAAACTTGAGAAAATGGGCAGTATTTTGGCCTAAATATTTAATGTTCTTTTGACATCACCTAATGCTGTCAATAGCAGAAAAATAGACCTCTTTCTTACAGTTCCTCTTCACCATTACTTACTGTTGATGGAGCTAGAAAAACCTGTATAGAAGCTTCTGGTCCAGAAACAGACATGAGTTGTTTGCTTTCTGTTTCTAACCTATATCATCCCTTTCCTGTCTTCTCCTACAAAGTAAAGAAAAAAAACTGAAATCAGCTAGTGAAGGATTTCACGGATTTGTTGCGTAATTTAGTTGCAATATGAAAATGACAGCACTTCTCATTAGTTTATTCACTAACAGGCCAAAGAGCAATCATCCCCAAGGTCACAGGAAAGGCAAGGATCACCATTGCTCCTGGCCAAGACATTACAATTCTGACGATGACAAAACTATTTGGTATAGATGCCAACAATGCCAGAAAACAAGTCACCATCCTCACCAAGGGCAGTATTTCCATCGCGCAGAGAGCCAGCCCAGCTCCCTGCTGTCAGACTGTGACAATCCCTGGTTGGCAACTGGCTCTGTGCACCCTGGGTGCATTGTCACCCCAGCTCCCCAGCACGCTCTGCCAAAACTGGGGACAGTCTGGTTGACGGGGACATTTACACGCGCAGCTCCCAGGAGGTGACCTGTGACAAACACCACCTGCTAAGATCATGGAAGAGAAATTTTATTTTTTGAGTTCTTGTTGCAGCAGCAGCAGCTCTGAGTTAAGCAATGGTCATGGTGTGTTGGGGGCATCAAAGCAGAAAATCTGAGACAAAGGGCCCAGATGCAGAATTTCCTGCTATAACCTAAACCAAATGCCACTGCATGCAGCTTCCCTCAAGATCTCCCAGCTACGCTACTGTGTGCAGCCCAGCTGGTGGCCAGCATCCAGGCTGAGCATTAGCAAAACTAACAAACCAAGCAGTTCCCACAGTAAGGCCCTTGCTCTCCAGCTAACTTATTGAACTGCAGAGCTTCTAAGAGGGATGTTTCATCTGCTGTTGTTGCAATAACCAGTACGTGGGTATCCATGACAAAACCCAAGGGCACTGCCCTACGGCAGTGAAGTCTTGGCTCAGCAGCAGCAGCAACTGAAAAAGGTCAGAGCTCCACAGTAGCCAGGCTCCATTTTAAAAATAAAGCTCCATCTGTTTCGTAAGACGTGAGGGAGGTTCTTCCATGGCTTTCAGATCAGACCTGTGATGTCTCAGCACAATTCTCCCAAAGACACCAGGAGAAGAAAGAGAAATGCTCAGACAAGTGTACAAGGACAACACCACGGAGCTTCACTGACACTCATCCCACCCCTCCCTGCCAAGGGAGGGACAAGAACAGAAGAGACTTCGGGGCTTTGCAGAGGGCAAGAAATGGGGCTAGATTTTCCCTGCAATGAATTTGCTACTCTTTCCTCATCTCTTTGTTCTTCTGCTCCCAGAGGTACAACTCCCTCTGCCTTAATTTTTTTTTCTTCCTTTAGCAAGGGACCATTTCTCCGTGGTTCTGTATCTGGCTGGTCTTGCAGTGCTGCCTTCTCCGAGACTTCCAGTGGAATCCAGGATGCTTGGTTTGATGATCTGCAAGCTGCTCCATTTCACATCTTGGGTAATGCTGCTGAAGTCCACCTGAAGGAGCCTTTGTGTATCAGTTTTGCATAAGCCTCAAGGAATATATTAACATGCAAGTAAAAAGCCAGTGAGTTCTCTTAACTATGTTGAATTACCATAAAATTAATTTTCCCAATCAGTATGAGAATAGGATGCTCTGGATTTGCAATACAAATCCTATGCATTAAGAAGGTGGATGGTTGTACACCGCTGCTGAAGCTGACTTATCCAGGCCTCCTCATTGATTGACCAGTGTAGTTTTAGTTAAGAAGGTGGATGGTTGTACACTGCTGCTGAAGCTGACTTTCCTCCAAGCCTCCTCATTGATTGACCAGTGTAGTTTTATTTCTTAATAAATACAAAGAACTAAGTGCAGCCTTACAATAGCACGTATCAGGTCTGTGTTCCCCTTCTTGCTTGCAGTCTGTTCTCAGCTTTGTGCTGAGCAGCATCCACTGTTCCCCAAGGCAGCTTCGTACTTTGTGATACTCCTCGTTCTGCAGGAGCTTTCTTTGACCAGGGAAATGTGACACGTACTCTTCTCGGGTACTCTTCTCGTTGTAGTAAAACCACAGGAAGGTGTCAGCAAACTAGCTCTGCCAAGCTCCTGCAGTTTTCATCCGATGGCGGGATGTAATCTGCGGGTGTTTTGGGGTGGATGACGGCTTATCGTAAGAATGAGAGGAAAAATGAAAAAAAAAAAATAAATTTATAATTAAGTCACACAAAGTTACCCTCACGCACTTTCTCTTCTCTTTCCCGCTGTGTTTGTGGTAACAGCTCATTAGACCCTGTGCTTATAATAGCTGTACCATGAGACAGGAGATTTCATTTCCCGTCCTGCTTTCCAGGGCATGGCAAAACGGCCCCACCAGCAGCGCCTGGGGTTTGCAGCGATCACCAACGGTGGGTTCAGCCCTGATTTCTTTCTTGTTCTCTTCTGCCTGTGAGAGAACTTCTCTTCCCGCCTCTAGGAAAGAAGAGGACCTGGGATTCCTCCTGTCAGAGATGTGGGGCTTGTGTTCGCAGAGGAAAAAGGTATGTGATGATTTTCTCCCCCTGACCAGCGTAAGCATGGAGAACTGGGATACTTCTGGTCACTTTTGAGAACCCTGAGCCTCGCCTTCCATGCAGAGGAGCCGGAGTCTGTTTGGATGGTTTGAATCTTTGCCATCGTTCGGAGCAGAATGAAGCTCTGTGAAGGGAGGGTGACTGAATGCCAACTGGGATGTCATTAGCTCGGGCGGCCCGGGCAGCAGCTGATGGGCAGTTTGCGGTGGAAGTCGTGCAGACAGAAGGGGCATGACTCAGTGGTGGAGAGGCCCCGGCCTCTGGCTCTGTTCCCACCCCAAAGGTGTATTCTGGGCTGGGGCAGGGACAGCTCGTGGCTGCACAAACACACATCACTGGGTAAGAACACACAGGCTCCCCACGTGACCGGCCCTTTTCCAGGAGGCCGGTGGTGTTGCTGTGATGTTGGGTGCTGCTGGCCCAGCTCCATCTTTCTTCCACAGCAATCAGTGGAATCATGTCCTAGTCTTGAAGTCTGGTGCTTTAGGAATGAAAAGCTTAATGGCTTTCCTTGGTATATATATTTTTTTTTTCCTTCTTTCTTTTATGAAGCATAGGGTGTTTAGAGCTATGGAAGCAGTGCAAGAAAAATATTAATGAATAACTACGGAGTGCAGACATTAACGCATTCCTTTCTCTTGAAATAACTGGCTTTTCTCTGTGGGCTCTGTAAAAGAAAAATGTCTGAACCTCCTGTATAGAAGCCAAAGTAGATGGTGATTTAGAACTTCACTGGCTTTTTTTTTTTTTTCTAAAATGTTAGCTCTGCATTTATCATGTGGCAAAAAATCTCTCCCTGCCAAATGATAACCCCATAGAGGGAAGATAAATCTAAGGCACAGGGGCAGTTCTGGAGGTTCTGGCTGATGAATTTCTGGGTGATGGGAACTCTAAATGAAAGATATTTTCTAGGACCCCTCCCACATGACAGGCTTTAAACCCTGCTGGGGGGGAGGAATAAGAGTACTGCAAGCACTCCCCCACTGGAGTGTTCATTTTTTTTTTCCCTTCTTTCTTTTATGAAGCATAGGGTGTTTAGAGCTATGGAAGCAGTGCAAGAAAAATATTAATGAATAACTACGGAGTGCAGACATTAACGCATTCCTTTCTCTTGAAATAACTGGCTTTTCTCTGTGGGCTCTGTAAAAGAAAAATGTCTGAACCTCCTGTATAGAAGCCAAAGTAGATGGTGATTTAGAACTTCACTGGCTTTTTTTTTTTTTGCTAAAATGTTAGCTCTGCATTTATCATGTGGCAAAAAATCTCTCCCTGCCAAATGATAACCCCATAGAGGGAAGATAAATCTAAGGCACAGGGGCAGTTCTGGAGGTTCTGGCTGATGAATTTCTGGGTGATGGGAACTCTAAATGAAAGATATTTTCTAGGACCCCTCCCACATGACAGGCTTTAAACCCTGCTGGGGGGGAGGAATAAGAGTACTGCAAGCACTCCCCCACTGGAGTGTTCTCTAAGGGTGGATTTTGGGGCACTGTTTAGCTTTTCAGCTTTGTTTTTCCTGCAGTTACACGAGTTGAATATGGGGCTGCACTACAGTAACTAAATATATAGTGCATTTATATATTTAACTTTAAATCCCAGCTTTCCCAGGTCAGATCAAAAGTAGTGGTATTTCACAGCCTCCTTCTATGAGCTGCCCATCCTGAAAGGGAAAAAAATGCAAAAGGGTGGGGGGGGGACAGTGGAGAGGAACCCCGTTGCTGCCCACCGGTGGGAATGGGAATGATGCATCCCTGTCCCCCAGAGGAGGATGTCCATGTGTCCTCTGGAGAAGCAGGAAGCTTAGGAGCCTGCTTAAGAAAGATGCTTTTGGTGTTTAAACTCCTGGCTTTTCTTCCTCCTTGACTTGGTCGGAGACCATCCCTTCCTCCTGCCTTGGCTTCCCAAGGCACCTTGGCCCCCCGGGCTGGCAAACTGCTCGGGGGCTTCTTTGTCCCTGTGTCCGGACCTGCCGCCGATTAAACACTTGCAGTTGAGATGATTGTGCAACTGAAAAGAGCCGAGGGGGGGGTGTGGGCTGAAAAAACCCCTCTTTTGAGGCGGTTTTCTTTGGCGGGCTCCTGCCGGCGCAGTCCCCTTCCTCCCGTGCTCCCTGGGACTTGGGGGGGCGGAGGGGGGGACGACACACGGACGGACGATGCCGCGGTCCGAGGCAGCTCCGGGGCTGGTCGGGGGCAGCTCCCGGGGCCCGATGGACCCACCGCCACCCCCCGGGGCCCGACGGACCCACCGCCA
>NW_015090855.1:4818768-4863774 GCF_001431845.1 Calidris pugnax
GCGCCGCCGCCCGCGCTCCCGGCACAAAGCGCGGCCATGAGCCGGCTGTGAGGGTGCCCCCCCCCCCAACCCCGGGAGCTCAGCCGCCTGCTCCGCTGCCTTCGGCCGGGGCTCGGAGCCGGGGGGGCGTTCGGGGGGGTGTTTGTTGCCGTCGCGGGGTGGATGCCGGCGGGGTCCGGCCGCGCCCGGCCACCATGCACACCGTGCAGAAGGACACCACCTTCACCAAGATCTTCGTCGGGGGGCTGCCCTACCACACCACCGACTCCTCCCTCAGGAAGTACTTCGAGGTCTTCGGGGACATCGAGGAGGCGGTGGTGATCACCGACCGGCAGACGGGCAAATCCCGGGGATACGGCTTCGTAAGTGCCGCTCTGTGTGTGTGTGTGTGTGTCTGTGGCCCCCGGCCCCGCTTTCCCACCGACGCGGTGATGGGCGGCGGGGGCTGGTCTCAACCCCCACCTCGACCCGCCCCGGGAAGGGGGCTGGCGGCGGGGGTCCCGGCAGGAAAGACGCCCCCCCCATCCCCCGGTGCCGGCCGGGGTCGTGCCCTGCGTTTCAGTATCTCCTTCCTCCGCTCCCCCCGCCCGGTTGGTTTGCGGGTTTCCGCGATGCCCTGGGGCTCCGCATCCCCTGGGGCTCCGCTGCTGCGGGGAGTTTGGGGACCGGCTCCACCGACCCCCTAAAAAAGCCCTCGGGAAGGAGGTGGGAGGGCGAGGGTGAGCGGCTGGCGGTAGCCCAGAGGAGTCCCTTGGCGAGGGGGGAGCCCTCTCTCTCTTCTCCCGTCCCCGTCTCGCTGGGCACCAAGCGGAGTTTAGCTCCGGATTCAAAATAGAATGATAAATAAACTCCGCTTTAGTGCCCGTGGCTGGAGTGTTTACGAAGGGCCGTTGCTACAAACAAGGCTGTGCTGGGTTCCAGGTGACCATGGCAGACAGAGCTGCGGCTGAAAGGGCGTGCAAAGACCCCAACCCCATCATCGATGGCAGGAAAGCAAATGTCAACCTGGCGTATTTGGGAGCAAAACCAAGGAGTATTCAAACTGGTGAGGCATCCCGGAGATCCCGTCTCTCTCTATTAGAATAACTTGCAAGACGAGGAAGCCAGTTACTGGGGCTGGATTCACCTGATCTGATGATGTGTGCTTATCCCTCACAGTGCTCATTGTTGGCTGAGGACACTGTTGCCCAGTTACCTCTGCCCAGTCTTCTCACTCCTACCTGTTACACCAGCGTTAGGCATCTTAAGTTTGCATAACTTATATTAAAGCCATTTTCTTCTGTGGTTCATCTTTCTTCCTGTTATTCTTTTTGTTACATCGGTGTTAACAGTAAGGTCCATTTCATCATTCTGCCCCGTGGTTTAATGACCACAGTGCCCGGTGTGTAAAATAAGGCATTATACCCCATTGCCTCTTCAATAACAGCACTTTCACACTGTTCTTTAGTCTGAATTCCCATCTGCTCCTCGTGCATATCACAGACGCATATTAAAATTAACTTGCTTCTAAATGGGGCTTTGAATTTGCTCACATGCATAGCAGATGAAATTTCATGTATGTGCGGTCTGAGGTGTAATTATCCATGTATATTACAAGATGAATATTACAATGGCTGACATTCATTAATATTTCTTTTTTCTGAACGCCTTTTAGGTTTTACCATAGGTGTGCAGCAGCTACATCCAGCCTTCATTCAGAGACCCTTCGGGTAAGTGGAGATGTTTCTTAACAGTCTCTTTGAAATCGAATTCGTGAATCAACTTCCTCATTATTTAAAATGCATGAAAAAAGCCTCAGCGGTCAAGAGTGGACAGTTTCAACAGCTGTTGTTAGTGTTTAGAATACTTTATTTCTGGTGAAGGTTTCAGAAGTTTTGTGCATTTGTCAGCTTTAATGTAATTCCCAAAGATCCTCCTTTATCCTCAGTAAATCTTAGTCATAATAAACCCAGTGCATTGCTTGCTGCTTTGCCAGCTTCAAGAATTCACAAGAATTCAAATAAATGGAAAATAGTTTCTCTATTATAGTACTTAAGGTGTCAAAACAATTAAGCAAATTCTGTTCTCATGTTTCTCAAATAAGATCTTCTGCTTCCTCTGTGCCGTTTCCCACATAATCATGCATAGGATACAGTTTTATTCTAGAAAACAAATTGCATTGGAAACAAAGTCTGTTACTTAATGAAAGTAACATTAGGTCAAAAATTGATTTTGGACAGATGTTATACAAGGCTTGAATAGTCTGCAAAAGTGGGCTTTTGTCTGCTGTTTTCAATAGCTTATACCATCCCTGCTCGGTTAGAAAAGTCCTCTTTTTATACATCTAATAGGATCTGGCAGCTGCTCGGCAAAAGACAAGTGTGCTTCACGAGAACAATAGTGACTGTCATACTGCCTTCATTTAACTGTTTAATGATTGATGCAGTTCTTTTTTTACACCGTTTCAGAAAGTGAATATTGATAGGGTTTTTTATTATTATTTTCTAAGAGCATTAAGAAAGTAGGTGCATTTTTTAAATCTTTTGAGCACTGCTCTGTTGTGGTTTTTGTGTGACTCTAATATAAATAGATGGGATTTTGGCCTTTGTCAACAGAAATACTTCATCCCTTTCCTGCTCTCTGCTCATGGTTTTTTTTTGGGGTGGGTTTACTTGGTTTTGTTTTGTGTTTTTTTTTTTTTAAAGAAAAAAATAATCTCCTAACAACAAAACAGAAACTTTCGCTCCTCTGCCCTCATGGATGCAGTTGCCAACTGCCTGGGTAATCTCATTCCAGCGAGTTTATGGATGTAAGAGACTGTGTTGCCACAATAGTGCACGCCCAGTGTACGTGTGCTGTGTACGGTTCAAACACGCCGGTTTTCATAAGCGGTTACGGCTCTGTTGGAAAGACTCGAAGAACATCTGTCATGAAATGAAGAGTCCCTTTTTTTTTGGGTTGGTTTTTTTTTTTTGTTTTTTGGTGCAAGAGCCACAGTCGTCTACGTAGACAAGATGCTCCTTTTTAACAGCTCTCCTTGCACGGGAGCTACAAGAGCTTTCTTACCCCCCAGAGCAGCGGTGCATTCGAGATGTGAACCCCAGAGGCTTTCCAAATTGCACGGGAGGGCACGAGAGAAGTTGACGATAAAACCAGTCTGTGTTAGGAGTTTTTTTCCACAGGCGCTACCAGAGGAGAACAAAAGGGTGAAGCACGTTAAACTCCTCGTGTTGGCAGGAGTTGCCGGCGCACGCCCGCTCCTCCTGCAGATAATCTGCTGTTCCTGTGGGTGCCGTTCCTACCCAGCAGCCGCAGCCCTGCAGCTCTGGAAAATGTAGGGTTTTTTTTTTTTCTTTTTGAACAGTTTGCTTTTAGTTTTGCGTAGAGAGGAGTGTGGGATCGACTGACGACACGTTCCTTGTGATCTAGACAGTTACTGTTCCAGTTCTTAGGCATTGGTTTCATCATTAAACCAGCAGAGCTGCAGTTAGCACATGCAGAGAGCGCCATAAATTATTTATCAGTTGCCAAGAGACAAGAACCAGGAGACTGGAGGGTTGGAGCGAGGGGATTATATATCATTATTTGCAAGCATCAGTAAACAAGAATTTCATTGCATTGAGTCATTGCTGGAGCAGAATGACTGAAAATGGGAGTTTGGCAAAATGGGAAGCCCTTTACCTGAGCACCACGGACTGGGGCTGCTCTGTGGCTTCTGAGCAGAGCATCAGGTGCTCAGTCAAGCAACCGGGCTTGGCTGCCAGCTCCCTCTTTGTCTCCTCAGTAGACCAACAAAATTAAGAGCCTGCCAGGCTCCACGCTTGCATTCCCTTGAACCCACGATTTCCTTGGCCTTCTGTGGGATTTGAGGATAGACGAGGAGTTTTTTGGGATCTGTCTGTCTCTGGAAGCTTCATCAAGTTGCTGTTGTTGGTTTGCTCGGCGTGGTGTGGAGCGGATCCTGCCCTGCCCTGTGTGGAGCTCGGTGGCTCTCCTGCTCTGCTGGTGGAGCAGGACGTCACAGGTTCTCCCTCCTGCAGTTCCTGCCCCTGCAAAGTGTTTGTGCCCAGGGGCTGGCCTGCGCTTTCCAAAAGATGATTGTTACAGGATATGGGGTACGAGGTACACGAGCTGGACTTGACGAGGAAGAAATGAATGAAGAACCTGTTAACTGCTAGGCAGTGCAGTAAGAGCAAGCCAATCACTCATCTTCCCGCTATCGAGCCACAAAACGCTGGTTTTGGTGAAACCTGAATTGAATGGAAACTATGAAAATTACTCAAACATCAGCGAGGATTATTTATAAACTGAAGGCTTCCCCCCCCCAGCCCCAGGCACCCCAATGCAGCTGTAAATATTGCCGGGGGTATGCGGAACAGAAAGAGAAACCATGAGGAGCCTCTGTCCTTCCTCCTGCCGTCCTGGTGGGGCAGGCACTCGCCGGGCAGACAGCGCGGAGTCGGTAGTAAATCCTGTTTTGAAGAGCAGTCTCTAGATTTTTCGTAACCGGAGATCTTCACAGCGATGGGAGGCCAAAGGATGTGCCGTGTCAGGGTGACTCAGTGGCTCCCGAGTTTGGGGAAGCAGCGTTAGGCCTGGGGGCTCAGCCCTGCAGCTTACAGACACCTTGCTTGGAGGCAGCTGGCAATGCCACAGCCTGTCCCAGCAGCTACCGGCCAGCACCGAGCTGGGTGTACATGACCAGAGAGTGGGGAGACCCCCTCTCCCCCAGTGGAGCTCTCTCTGACTGCAGCACTGTCCCTTTTTAAGAAATTTCGAGAAACACCTGAGACTTCTTGGAAGCTGCTAGGCGCAACTGTGTAGACCACTTGGCCAGGAGCACGTGGCGATGTGGCAGAGCTGCTTGGTGCCCCCGTCTTGGCCCCCTCCTCTGGGATGCCAGCTCTCGAGACAGGCTTGAGGCTGTGCAGGGAACGGGGATTCCCTGGTTCTCCTCTTCCCAGCCGTGCTCGCTGCTCTGGACGGAGCAGCGTATGGCAGATGCATTCCTGTGGCGGTGCCTCAGCGAAGGAGCTATCTGTGTGGGAGATCTACCAGTGACTGAGCTGTTGGAAACATCTCGCTGTCTCTTGCAGTAGGATCCAGCTCTTTCCATATCTGCGCATGGGATGTTGCTGCTCCAGAGACCCCACTGCCCATCCATCAGTAGTTGCTTATTTTGGTGGCCCCCGTGACTCTGGCCCACACTTGGTCTCAGGCAGCATTGGAAAGAGTTAAATCTCTTTTTGAGTTTGAAATTTCACGCATTGATGCTGCTGCAGTTAGGAAGTGAAGAAAGTCCCTCTTTGTGTCAGCCCACCCTCTCTCGCAGCTGTTTATCCTTAAAACTTCTCTATTGGGTTAAAAATAAAAGGAAACACACTTTCATCGTTTCTGTGGTTATGCTTATAAAGCGGCACACGCTGGCCTGGCCCTGCTCAGCCCTGCTCAGCCGGTGTCCCCTGTGCCTGCCTCCCTGGGGCATCCCTTACCCAAAGCCGGCCGGCAGCCGAACCCCAGCCCGCTCGGCCCCCGTGGGGACGGCGCTCCCGGCACCTGTTGGTTATCCTCTGCCAACAACATGAAAGCTTTTGGGGGGGATTTCCTAAGAAACATTCAAATCCATTTTCCAAACGGCTTCAGCTGCTAGTTCTCGGGCACGGCTACTGCTACTGAGACCAAATGTTTGCCAGTCAGAAAGAGCTCCTTTAAATTTTTTTTTTTTTTTTAAGAGTAGGCATGTATCCATAAGATTGGATGGCTTTGCAGATTTTCCTGAGCATCTACTTCAAGGTGGCAAATGCTGGTGTCAGTCCCAAGGGCTTTGGTACGTGATTCCTTTTGCTTTTGGGCATGATGTGCTCGTGTCCTGCATCTAGTGTAGGCCTGTGGAACGATACAAAAGGAGAGCACGGTCTGCTATACGGACCTTACACTTGGCTACCTCGTCGTCGTGCCAAGCTCAAGGCAGTGGTAGACCTTTTGCAGGGGATAGAGTGTGGGTGAGGGATTCCAGTGCAGGACCTGGGTGTGATGAGAGCCAGGCTGAGCTGGCTCTAGCTTTGTCTTTACAGCACACCACTCAAGTTGTGCCGTCTTTTCTGCATGATTCCATTGCCTTGGGTGGATTTGCTCCTCATCCCTCCCACCACGAGAGCAGCCGCCCTGGCAGCCGAGACCTCGGTGCTTTTCCCTCGTTGCAGGAGCTGGGGAGCAGAGTTCTCCCGTTCTGTTCTGGCTGGTCCCACGTGGTCCCAGTGCGGAGGATTCGTGCACGCACCAGGATTTTCAGAGCAGTCCAGCTTGTTCTTGATCTCATCTTTCCTTTGCGCAGCTGTTGGCATCCTGGTCCCTAACTCTGTAGTGTTAAACACATGCCCAGTGATTCGAATGATAAATGCAGCTCTGGCTGGCCTGCCTCTGAGCTGAGGACACCAGCGAGGGAACGAGACAGTTGTTGTGCTGATAATTTGGTAGCAAGGACACCGGGTCACTTCTAAATATGACTTACATGAAGAGCTTGTTCCCCACAGATGGGAGCAAGCTACATACCAAAGCTAAATATACTCTATGATCACAAAAGACGAAAAGTCGTGGACCTCGGAGTTAAACCCAGTCTCCTATTTCTCGGTCTCTAAACCCTGTAAACAGGATCGTGCTGTCCCCTGCCATTTCCCTGTCACCAGCTTTGAGCGTTTCAGCTCTCCTATGCCATGGCTGAGCTGCTGCCCGCTCTGCTCCAGGGAAAGCCACGCAGGGGGGGCTGGCTCACTGCTCCCCTGGGGTCCCACCTTGTGGGGAAGCATGGAGAGAGATGTCTTAGAAGCTATAGGTCAATGGAAGCACAACTGGCAGCAGAGATCGCTGAAACGCTGAAGATGGAATTTCGTTCTTGGCTTAAAAATTATTTGTTTTATCAGTGTAGGTTTTCTTTTCTCAAAAAGAGAGATTTAATTGCTTCTTCCATAGCTAAAGTGTTCTACTTCAAAATACTTCATCTATCCAAGAAAGAGTTTTTGATAAATGAAATGTGCAGATGCTTTTAATTAAAAGTCAGTGGAAAGGATCATATGTAAAGAAAGAAAGTCTGTTAAAAAATGGAACCAGTTGAAAGTAGTCAGTTGAATATATATTATGCCAAAGCTTGTCAGGTACTTGAGAAGACTTTAGCTATGTTTCTGCAGCCTTTGGGTTTCTCTAAATTGCAGAAGAAAATTGGAAAGCTTAGTTAAAAGCAGAATTCCTGGGGCTTCCTGGGTTAATCTGTCAGAGCCTCTGGTTTTCCTCCTGTGTGGACAGGATGACTCCAGCATCCAGAAGGAGTCGGGCTCCTGTAGTGTGCTCCGGTGAAGCATTTTCTGTTTCTTCTGTCCGTTTGTTTCTGGTTTGGCTGTGCTGATAACTGGAAAGGGGAGGGGTTTTTCCTTCTCTGGGTAGCCGACTAGTTGCGGATAAACTTCCATGTGGCTTTTTCCTTGGTGCCAGATGGCTCTTGTTTCAGGCAGATGTTATCTCCTGCTACCTGAGTGTTTTTCAGCCTGCTTCTCCAAAACTATTTTTGGTCTGGCCCAACATGCCTTTGTTTTTTTTTTCTTTTTCCTTAGGGTGTGGGGGAAGCAAGATGCAAAGGATAAAGCTGTGAATTGTTGAGCCTGGTGAACTCGTGGTGGAGCTCAGTGTGTTGATCTCAGGGTCTTGGTTAAGCTGAGAAAAGGGATTAGGTCTTTGTGGGAAGATGTACTCTCATCTTTGGTCTGCAACCTCCTTTTTTTTTTTTTTTTCCCTTTTTTTTTTTTGGGTTTTTTCCCCCCCACCTCTGCAATCTGTCAGAGCCTCTGGTTTTCCTCCTGTGTGGACAGGATGACTCCAGCATCCAGAAGGAGTCGGGCTCCTGTAGTGTGCTCCGGTGAAGCATTTTCTGTTTCTTCTGTCCGTTTGTTTCTGGTTTGGCTGTGCTGATAACTGGAAAGGGGAGGGGTTTTTCCTTCTCTGGGTAGCCGACTAGTTGCGGATAAACTTCCATGTGGCTTTTTCCTTGGTGCCAGATGGCTCTTGTTTCAGGCAGATGTTATCTCCTGCTACCTGAGTGTTTTTCAGCCTGCTTCTCCAAAACTATTTTTGGTCTGGCCCAACATGCCTTTGTTTTTTTTTTCTTTTTCCTTAGGGTGTGGGGGAAGCAAGATGCAAAGGATAAAGCTGTGAATTGTTGAGCCTGTTGAACTCGTGGTGGAGCTCAGTGTGTTGATCTCAGGGTCTTGGTTAAGCTGAGAAAAGGGATTAGGTCTTTGTGGGAAGATGTACTCTCATCTTTGGTCTGCAACCCCTTTTTTTTTTTTTTTTCCCTTCTATTTCTTTGGGTTTTTTCCCCCACACCTCTGCACCAGCAACTGGGGAAGTTGTAGATGGCATTTCTTTTTACTTGTTTCTGTGGAATCCACCTTCCTCTACTATGGGCCATTAGTCTCTTGCATCACGAGGTCAAGATGTGCTAACACTGTGAAATGAGGACGTTGCTGATCTATGATAGGTTCTCAGCTTCTGCAGTGTGTCCGGTTCCTTAAATTTTTTGTCTTCTGCCAAAATGAAAACAAATTGAAATCATGGGTTGCTCTTGCACCCTAAGTTAGCATTTGTATTTCTTGAGCAATGGTTTCGGTAGGCTCAGCAACCAGCAGAGGTTATTACCGAATCCTGTAATACAATCACATCTTCTCTTGTGCTGATTCCAGCCTGGGACGGTGTGTTGTGGCAGGTTGTTCATTGGTGATTGCCACCAGTGTGGTGATGTCTGGTCCCAAGAAAGAAGTACCCAGTCGTGTATCTGTTTGCACAGGCTGCTGTGTAAATCTTCCCAGAGGAAGATGAGTAGAAAACGAACAGGCAAATCAGTTACAAGATAAGCAGAAATTGGGTTGGTTGGTTTGCTATTATGTATTTGTGTCACATTGTAGTAGGGGAGGTTAAATACTGTACCATGGAGCTGCAGAGTTCATCCTTGTCTTACTTCAAGCTGGCTGATGAGGCAGAAGCCATTGACATTTCAATGCATGTTTAAATCAGCTTTAGCAGGGACGTTTCAGGATTCAGAGGTTTGTCATGTCAGTGGTTTGAAGACCAGCCCACGTCAGTGAAAGCTGATGGATGATGGAGTGGTTGGGGCACAATGAATGTCCTGATCTGGACCAAAGTGTTGGTGGATAAACTCCATGAGATCTCCTCCAGGAGCAAGAGTCCTTGTTGGGAGGCAGGGACTGACCTGGCCGTGCTCCAGTCCGTAGCCCCCTCCTCCTCGTGGATGGATTTGAAAACAGGGGCTGAACTTCTCATGTTTCTGCAGCCTGTCACTGTGGATGGGGCCCGTATGATACGTATTGCCAAGCTTGACACCACTCCACACGGGTTTACTTAAAGTGGCTCCATGAGGTGAGTGCTTGCTGGCTTGGGAGTGTCCTTCAGGAATGATATTCTTGGGGCATGATTTACATCAGGATGTGCCTGTGCATCACCAGTGCCAAGGTGGTGGTGTGGCATTGCTCATGCAAGTGTAGAGCTCCTGGAGTGCTGCTGCTGTCCTCAGGGTTGCTGGGGTGTGCTTCCCACAGGAGCTCCTGCCCACTCTTAAACCCACTTCAAAATACATTTTCAAATTTGTCATCCAGGCTGTGGTTGGAGGTGTTGCTTCACCAGAGGTAGTTGTCACGTTGCTGTCACAGTCTGCTGTGGCAATGCTCAGCTCGTTCTGCAGCACCACCTACCAAGTGAAGCCTTCACCCCCTGCCATCACGTGTTGTGGCAGTGTGGGTGTCCCTGTAGCAGCTAACGGGTCAACTCTAGTGGAAATGGAGGCCAAATTCCTGGGGTCAAATGCCAGAATTTGTGCCTTCGCTGGCAGACACAAAGGGCTCTGTTTCTATTATTCTTGAAGGAATAAAAGGCTGGTCGTGGCGGTGGCATTTGTGTGCTGATCTCTGTGAGGCTGCCAAGAGCCCTGTGCCCCTCCTTGTTTCCCAAGGGTTTGTGTGATGCTGTGTCCCTCTTGGCAGAGGGTTGCAGTTGTCTCCCACCTGTCCAGAAGCAGCAAAAGCAGCTCCTGACATGGCTGGCAGAGCTTGAGGACATCAGGAGCTCCTGCCATGCTGCTCTCCCAGACCTGTGCAGCTTGCAGGTGCTGCTCATGGATCGTGTATAGGAAGTTCTGCAGGATAGGGGAGAGCTGAGAAGGTTAGGTGTAAACCTGATCTAAAATAATAAAATATCTAAAGTGTCTCCGAGATGAACTCTGCCAGATAGAGCTGTGGATGAGGGAGAGGGCTTCAGTACATCATTCCTCTTCCTTGCCATTGGGAAGGGGTTTGGGACATTCGGCCTTCTGACTTGTCCTTTCCTCTTGGATGCCCTTGGGGTTGCTGCTCCCCACCGTGCAGCTCGCCCCCGGCATCCCTGTTGCTGCGATGGGGACAGCTGGGTGACAGCAAGTTTTACAAGGTCCACTCTTCCAGCAGGCGGCACCTCCCAGGAGCCAAGAGCACTGGCAGCCTCCAGCCTTACCTGATGCATTCGAGCGTCTCCACCCAGGACTGCACCAAACCCAGGCTGCTTTTGTTCTGTCCTTCGCATTTTGCACAGCAAAAGCAGAAGCCGAGTCGGCGTCTCCTCTGCCAACGGCTCCGTAACCATCTCTTTTGTTCTGTGTCTTGCAATTTTGGCTCCCGGGGCAGCGTGGCGTCGTGCCACGTAGTTAGGAACGTGGGCTAGTGTGGCAGTCCTGCACCGCGACGGTCCTCCCGAGTCCCTCCTGCGGCCACCGCCGGCTCTAGACTTAGGTTTGACCATGCTTGTTGTGTTTTTGTGGCCTTTGCCCATGATTAATCGTAACACCGTAAGCATCTCGTATGTTTCCTGCTCACAGGATGACTTTGACGTGTGGTGATGATGGCTGATCACTTGGTTGATGTTTTATAATCACATTGTGTGGATTGTAGATGAAGTTCTCTTCTGGCTGGCAGGGCCTATCCTGGGGGATGGAGGAAGGGAAAGGCATCTTAAAACACAGATGTGACTCATTCTGTAGAAATTCACATTAGAGTTCACTGATTCCTAGAAAAAGAACTCCAGAAGAGCTTTTTTTTTTCTGGGGAAAAAAAATATGGAGGGGGGGAGAAATATTTTGAGACCTTCTGTAGATGCTAAGTGTAGCCAACAGAGAACTTCATCGTACTGCACTGGTGGTGTGGGGTTTTTTGTAGCTGCAAGACATCACGGTGACCTTACTTTGGGTTGTGTGTTTTGTTTCAATCAATGTGTTGCCATCTCTCTGCCTAACTCAAAAGTCCAAACTGCATAATGCCTTGATTGAAATTTCTAGCTAAATTATTAAAAGCCTGCAGGCCAAAAGAACCTTCTCTTTTACAGAGAAGCAGATTCTGGAGTTGCTGAGTGTGATTTTCTAGTGCAGTAAACTGTGGCGTGTGATGTGCACTTGTGTATGCATTGGGCTGGTGGGATGTATTTCTGGAAACGGAGTACAGAAATACTTATTGTCGTCTTAGCTAATGGTGCTTTTTATTCAAAGCAGCTTGAAGAGCTGGAATTTTTCCTTGCTGAGCAAAACAGTAGTGCAGGGTGTTGTGGATTTGCTGTCTCCGGAGCACACCATGGGAGCTGCGATGGAGGAGCTGTGTACGTGAAAGCAAAGCCGATATGTGGAGTTTCTTGGGGCCAAGTTGGGAGCCTGTGCTTGCCCCAACGATCCCACACGTGGCCACGTCCTCCCCGTGGGGTCTGCCAGCTCCAAAGAGCAGTTGGGTGGCAGCAAGGGACGTTGGAGGGTGACCCATGGAGCTACTACGACAGGGTGACACTCAGGCTGGGTTGCTTGGAGACTCTTGGACTGTGCTCCTGGTCATTCTGCAGGCTCAGGCTGGATGCCTGTGTGCAGGAAAAGTGCAGGTTTCTCCTCTGCTTCTGCTGCTGGGTGTTTCGTTTTTAGTGAGCCCTGAGCGTGAGGATTTTTTTTATTGTGTTTGTGCAGTGGTTTTAAGTTTATCAAGCCCTGGAGTAGCAGGAGGTCCAGTAGTGGGACACCTGCAGGGAGAAGCGACGGGCAGGGAGAGCATCCCTCTCCAGTCTGGGATGCAGGTTGTTGTCCAAGCTGCTGGTGTTGGAGGGGGCAGAGCAAGAGGTGTTGGGGGGCTCTGCTCAACCAAGGGTTGTCTGGGCCAGTGTCTGGGGGAGCAGCCTTTCCCCAGACCCTGACAGGCCAAGTGAGCAGTGTCACACCTCTGCAGTATTTAAAACAAAACAACCCCCCTCAGTGACCAAGTGTGAGGAACCTCTGGGTTGGGGTTAGGCCTGGCTCCTTGGAAGATACGAGTGTGCAACGTTAGGAGCTCTTGGTCCATAAGCTCCAGCTCCGATTCAGCCATGAGGCCTCAGTTTAGGTCAGAGCGAAGCCAAAAGGGACTCGATGAATTTCTGCCACCTCATCTCGTTCTCGTTGGTCACAAGGCGGGTATTGGGTACGGTGCATTTATGGACTGAAGGGCTGTGAGGTCCCTCTCTCTGCACTACGCCGGGGGTGGCTCTGGCCTCTGGAGATGGTCTTGCACTGAACCAGCCAAAGGTTGAGGTGCTGCTCTCCACCATCCATCCTTCTCCCTGGTGCCGCTCCTCTGTGGGCGGCCTTGTTCTGTCTGAGGACCCTGGTTTCGGAGGCAGAGGCACTTTGTTGGGGGGAGGAGAACAATCGTTCTCTCATCATGCAAATTGCCTCAAGAAAAACCAAAGTGCATATGTGAGTGAGAAGAAGAGAGAAAACTCATTTCAGATGAGCACTTGTTTTAGAGAAGCCTTTCTCCTGCCCAAAGAGTGGGTTAAACCACCCAGTGCTGGTTGTGAATCAAACGGGAACAACCCCATAACTGCTGGCTATGGGGAACCAGCCCCAGGTGGACCCCAGTATGGTGTAGGTGGTAGCTGAGACCTAGGATGGACGCTCGGGTGGAATGTGGGCAGCCAGTCCCCCATCCAGCAGAAGTTTCCAGTCCCTGGTTGCAGGTCCTTGTCAAGCACCAGAGCACCAGGTCCCACTGATGGTGTTTCCAACCTGGAGATCAGGTGGACGAGTGGGCAAGACATCCTCTTCCCGAGCAGCTGAGCTTGGCGTTGCAGAGCAGTTCAGGCACATACAATCCTGTGGCTTGTGAAAAGCCTGTGGGAGGCTTTTAAAAGTGGTTGTGTTTGAAAATGTGCTGTCACACACATCCACACAGAAATCCCCAAAATATTTAAATCTGCACAAGCTCTTTGCAGAGTTTTACCTTGGGTTTTGTTTGTTTGTTTGTTTGCTGAAATGCATCGTGTTTTGGGGCAGGGTGGACTCTCTGGAGGGGGGCTTTTGGTTCATCGTGTTCAACCAGCAGCCGGCCAAAGGGGACCTTCCCACAGCGCCCGCTTCTTGGTGCACGTGGCTCTGATCTTCCAGCGGCCATGTGCCCTTGGCTGGTGCCAGTCTGCACACCCCAATTTCTCAAAGAAGCCCCAAATCTGCCAAGCCTTCACACGATGGAGCTCTGCTGCCGAGGGCTGGGCTGCAGATGTTGGTTGTGCTCCGTGGTTGCATGTGCAAGTGTCCATGGCCCGTGGCAGTTTGGATGGACCTAAACCTTCATGTTTGCACAGTTTTTTCTCTTGTTTGAGTCCTGACTTGTTGTGGGCACTTTGGAAAATCCAACCTTTCATTTTGCTGCTTTTTGGGGTTGTTTTTCTTTCTTCCTCATTAGCAGTTTTTAGCAAATGAGTGGGCAATCCTGCATTAATCATCTCCAGGATCTTTCAGTCTGTGGACTTCAGTTGACTGTGGTGGTGTTAAATTCCTCTCAGCATCACGGCTACCTCGGGGCAGGGGCTGGTGAAAAGCAATGCTTTAGGACCTGCTTCACAAGGGCAGAGGCCATGCTGGGGCCGCCTGGCCACAGAGCTCGTGGTCACACGAGCCTCGCTGCCGGGCCAGGGGCTTCTGGCACAGTCACTGCTGAGGAGTGTTACTTGGAGGAAGAAAACCAGGATTAATATCTCATGTTTTACACCAAACACGCTGTAGCATTGCCCTAAACATCCAGTGTTATGGAAACACTGGTTCAAATGTGCAGTACCTGATAACAGCTTACAAACTGGAAGGGCCTTGTGGGGGACAGTGGTCACCTGGTGGTGGTGGGACACTACCCTGATGGGACAAGCAGAGGAGTGACCCAGTGTCCCCGGTGCCAGAGGTACCTCATGGGGGGTGTGTGTCCTCAGGAGCCTCTACCAGGATTTGGGTGGTAGGGGAGTGTGGACCTGGAAGATACAGGACACAGCGAGGCTGCCAGTACAGGCAGGGCACATGGGGGCCAGGGAGATAGGGCGAGCCTGTTGGACAGGGGCTGTGTCACTGCTGTTCAAGGAGGTTATTTTGGGGACCAGAAGCCTGGATAGTGGGAGATACAAGACATGGAGACCAGAGTGTGTGTCTGTTCTTGCGGTCCATGCTTCACCTTGCACTACTTCCACCCTTGGGGTCTAGGAGTGGTTTGCTTTTTGTTCCCTCCACCCCAAGCAGCGCCATGCCTGGAGGGCAGCACCGTTTCTCTGGCTGATGCACATGAATCTGAAGGGGGGGACACAAGGAGGGACCCCAGCCCCTCGCTGACTCTCTCCCTTTGCCTCCACAGACTCACGCCTCACTATGTTTACCCCCAAGCCATCATCCAGCCCAGCGTGGTCATCCCTACCCCTGTGCAGTCCATCACCTCTCCCTACATCGACTACACCGCCGCCAGCCAAGCCTATTCCCAGTACACCACCGCTGCCTATGACCAGTACCCCTACGCTGCCTCCCCCGCTGCCGGATTCGTGGGATATGGCTACACGGGGGCAGTCCAGCCCCCCATCACCGCCAGCAACCCCGCGGCGCCCGCCACCGCCTTCGTGCAGTACCAGCCCCAGCAGCTGCAGCCCGACCGCATGCAGTGAGGGCTCTGCCCACGCCTTCGCCACCCACCTAGGACAATCTTTTACAGTGGAAGGATATGACTAGGACAGCAAAAGCAACAAAAAAACCAAACCAATAAAGAAAAAAAAAAAACACAAAACAAAAAAAAAAAGGAAAAAAAAATACTCACCCCACCCTTTTATCCCCTTTACGTAGGTGCATATCAATACCTAAGCTATTTATAGTGTTAAGGGCGAACCCAAACCCTTGCAGTCTGACTGTGCTCATGAAAATGGACTTCTGGTAAGTTGGTGGTTTTTATTTTTTTTTTTTTTCTCAATCTGGACAGATTTTGTCTTGAAGATGTTCTAGAAGTGACTGAAATGTTTCACGGGAAAACTACAGATTCTTGCACACATCGCGGTCTGCTTCCATCACCCGTCGGTCGTCTTTCCGGCCCTCCCCTGTCAGCCCTCCCCTCCTCATCAAACCTGCACTCCTCTTAATTACTGTTGAGGTACAGAGGTACTCGGAGAACATGGAAAAAAGCAATCTTATTTTTTGGTTGTACAAAAACTTTGTAATACTCAGAGATGCCTTACAGAAAAAAAAAAAAAGAAAAAGAAAAACTATTTTTTAATATTTATTGCGATTTTATTCGCATGAGCTGTGAATTGCAGACGGAAGAATAGTAGTAAGTATCTGCCTTGTTTAATTCTCATTTTACTAAATTATTGTATGTAGGTAAAAGTTCTTAAGTAATTGCTGAATCACTTCAACATGCAAAAGGGAATATTGGCTTGAAGGAGAGCAGAATATTCCTTTAGTCAACGCACTGTACTATTTTCTTATTGTAATTGTTACTCTGTTAAGATTATCTCAAATTTAGGTATATTTTTAAATGCAAAAAACCAACCAAGAATACCGAACATTTTGTCTACTTTGGTAGATCTTTTGTTACGATGCTGCAACCTATGGAGACATTTACAGTATTTATGTAAAAGAGATTTGGGGCTGTTGGCCAGCGAAGCTTAGGAGAATATCGTGAGTGGAACAAAAGAGACAAAGGTGTTATGTCACTGAACAAATGGGTAAACGTAACCTTTTTATGCCTATAATCCAACAGCCAAATAAAGGACGAGAACAGATGATGTAAGTTAAGTGCATTTCTACAAAGAACAGCAATAAACTATTTTAACTTTTAAAATTATTCGATACTGTATGGTACCGTGTTTGCTCGGCTGGAGTCCAGTAGGGAGTACTTTCAAATTGGCCAGATCTGGCTGCACTTGGGCTTCCCCCGTGAGCGTGCTGGGGGGTGGGAGCAGTGGGGACGTGTGTCCTGGGGTGCAGCAGCAGGAGCCCCTGCTGCCATCCTCACCCAGCTCTGCCTCGCACGGGCGTTGTGTGGGCACAGCCCTCCCTTCCAGCATGTCCCAGGCACTGTTACTCGCTCTGCACGTCCCGAGTCATCCATAGCTCTTGGCACCTTGGGGTTTTTGAGCCCCTGGAGCATCACACCAGAGCTGTGTGGTCCCCAGTGCTTGTGCCCAGCACCGGGCACTTGCTCACACCCAGGCTGTGCAGAGCAGGGGGTATAAAGTGCTACGGTGGAAACGGGGACGCTTGAGATCTCAGATCTTACCCCAGAATCCTCAGGATATCTCTGTCCTTCTGCTATTTGCTTAGAATAAGTGTTTTTTCCTAAATTGAATCCATCCAAAAGCGAATGGTCTGCTAAAGCCCTGTCCCAGTTAAGGGATCTCGGATCCAGCAGGCAGTGGTGAGTCACCCCTGAGCCTCCTTTGCTTTACTCGGCCGCATAGGACTTTCCCTCACTGATTTGCTTTAGAAATTTGGTTCTCAGATTTCGACCATTACAAACTGTGAATATCAGCTTTTAAAAGTGAATAAAAATATCCTATTTGCATGTGCTAATTATCTAGTTCATCTCTGTGAAGGTTACAGCCAGGAAGCCCCTTTGGTACCAATGTACAGTGCTGTTCAGAAGGTGGTGATGATGGTTAAAGCCATCCTTGGGGGCAGTAGGATGGAAGCAGAGGGGTTCAGTGCTGTGTCTCATCAATGGATGAACTGAAAGGCACACAGTGGGCACATCTAACGTCATCAGTAGGCCCCAGAGTAAACAGCCCATCTCAATGAATGGAAACAGCTCATTCCTTCCTTGCTTATATTGCGTGAGAATGCAGGTCCTGGTGGGGCTCTTTGTCCTGCCCAGGGTTTTGCTTACAACCGTGCGGGTGACATTTATTTCCTTTTTAAGTAATTAGTTTCTGGATATGGCTGTGGGGCTGCCAAAGGAGTAAGAGCTGAGCGCCGCATCCAGCCCAGCCCTGGAGCACAGCCTGGCCCGAGGAACCTGCCTTTGAAGTACTATCGGGGCTGGAGATTATTCAGCAATTCTTCTTTCTCCCTGTCAAGAGTCTTTCCGAGGAGGAGGGAGAGAGGGGAGGATTTTGGAGGCGGGTGAGGGTTCCGGGAATGCTGTGGTGCCCGTCCCCAGGCAGTGCTCCTGCCTGTCCTCCCGCACTGATGGACCTCGGCCTGTGCCTTCACCCAGGACCTGTGTCTCCCCAGGTCCACAGGAAGACCGAGGCCTCCAAAGATTAATTTGTCACTGAAAAAAAAACCAAACCAACAAACCAAACCCCAAATGTCTGGCGCGTTTTAAAGTGAAAAGAGTGATGCTTTTCCATTTAGCTGACTCTAAGTTCCTGAAAAGTGGCCAAAGCTGCCGGGAAGCGAGGGTGCAGGCGGCGCTGAGCGGCCTCCTCCGCCCGGCACCCAGCCCATCGCTGCCGAGCGCCATTCCTGCATCCCGCTCCATTTTGCTCCAGGCTCATTTTTGAGAAACAACCACATCAAAACAACAGCCCGACCTGCTGCCTTCCTGGTTGCGAAAACACAACTGTGAAATTGTGGCCGGGCAGGATAATAATGATTAATAATAAATAGAAGCTGTCCAGCCTCTCTGGTGGAAGTGGGTTTTAGGAGGGCAGGTGCTGAGGGAAGCCTGTGGCCCCCAAACAAGGAGCCCAAGCAGTTCCTTGGCCCAGGAACTAGGCTGGGAAAGTGGGATGAGCCCAAGGGGTTGTCTGTTGGAGGGATAAGAGTTGAACTCAGTGTGTGAGCAGCGGGGTGCAGATGGGAGGCAGTGGCTGCCTGGCTCCTGGCTGGTCAGAGTAGCACAGAGCAATTGCTTAAAAACATAATTATTATTTTTTCTTTTTTTGTACACATTGCTTGACGGAGCATCCTCTTTCACCTGCATCATGTGCCTTATGTTGTCCTGGGACAAAGTGATCTCACTGAGCAGCTCAGCTCTGCTCCGGGCAGACGGGAGCTGGGGGTGGGCACAGGCTGGGGAGTCATGGTGCCATAGCAAGAGCTCTGGTGTGGCACCACACAGACCCAGGGGCACAGTGAGGGCTTGGATGGTTTTGGCAGGGCAGCCCCCTGCATGGCACAGGTTCCTGGGGTTGGGAGCAGCCACGGGGTCCGGACTTTGCCCTGGGCACATCACCTGGTCCAGGCCACCTCCCAGCAGCTGTGCCCACATGCCCAGTCATTTGCATCACAGATTCAAATCTTTTTTTTTTTTTTTTATTTTTTCTTAGGAAACCATCACACCGGGACTGTCAGGGTGAGCTTTGGCTTGTGTGGGCTGGAGCACGTGCAGCCCTGTCTGCTCTCATGGGGAACCATCACCGTTAAGTGCCGGTGCTGGGGGCCTGGCCGTGGCCTGGATGTGCCATGGGGCAGCTTCTCATCGCCTCCCTTCCCAGCCCAGAGCCAGCCCCGTGCCCAGGCTGCCTGTGGAGCTTGGTGGCTGGACCCTCCCCACCTGCCCACCATGGGAAGGGGATGGCTCAGGTGAGATTTCTGCCCTTTCCAGCCCCTGCCTTGTCCTGGGGTGTCCCCTCTCATGGGGGCACCTCTAAGGGCTGTGCTGCCAGCAGCCACCCAAATCTGCTGGTGATAAGGGGCAGGGGGGCACCGAGCCCACATCTCTGCAGTGCTCACCCCGTCTTATCTGGCTGAGACACTTGGGGAGCCCCACAAGCTCCCATTGGTGTCCAGGGCTCTACAGTGGCACCCCCCCAGCCGGTGGCCATCCCCAGGAGGGAATGCTGGGGGTAGTGGGGGCACTGCCAGCCCCCGCAGCCCAGCTCCCACAGCTAACGAGCCCCAGCGCCAAAACTTAACGGCTGAGAGGGAAAGGCCGAGCGCAGGATTTATTTGCATAGTGACTGGGCTGCTGTTGGCTCTTACCCTTTCAAATAAAGTTCACAGCAAAATGTTTTTACCCCCCCCCCTCACATACAGGGAATGCTAACAGCATCCTTTTTTTTTTTTTTTTTTCTCCGCCCGGCACCCAGCCCATCGCTGCCGAGCGCCATTCCTGCATCCCGCTCCATTTTGCTCCAGGCTCATTTTTGAGAAACAACCACATCAAAACAACAGCCCGACCTGCTGCCTTCCTGGTTGCGAAAACACAACTGTGAAATTGTGGCCGGGCAGGATAATAATGATTAATAATAAATAGAAGCTGTCCAGCCTCTCTGGTGGAAGTGGGTTTTAGGAGGGCAGGTGCTGAGGGAAGCCTGTGGCCCCCAAACAAGGAGCCCAAGCAGTTCCTTGGCCCAGGAACTAGGCTGGGAAAGTGGGATGAGCCCAAGGGGTTGTCTGTTGGAGGGATAAGAGTTGAACTCAGTGTGTGAGCAGCGGGGTGCAGATGGGAGGCAGTGGCTGCCTGGCTCCTGGCTGGTCAGAGTAGCACAGAGCAATTGCTTAAAAACATAATTATTATTTTTTCTTTTTTTGTACACATTGCTTGACGGAGCATCCTCTTTCACCTGCATCATGTGCCTTATGTTGTCCTGGGACAAAGTGATCTCACTGAGCAGCTCAGCTCTGCTCCGGGCAGACGGGAGCTGGGGGTGGGCACAGGCTGGGGAGTCATGGTGCCATAGCAAGAGCTCTGGTGTGGCACCACACAGACCCAGGGGCACAGTGAGGGCTTGGATGGTTTTGGCAGGGCAGCCCCCTGCATGGCACAGGTTCCTGGGGTTGGGAGCAGCCACGGGGTCCGGACTTTGCCCTGGGCACATCACCTGGTCCAGGCCACCTCCCAGCAGCTGTGCCCACATGCCCAGTCATTTGCATCACAGATTCAAATCTTTTTTTTTTTTTTTTATTTTTTCTTAGGAAACCATCACACCGGGGCTGTCAGGGTGAGCTTTGGCTTGTGTGGGCTGGAGCACGTGCAGCCCTGTCTGCTCTCATGGGGAACCATCACCGTTAAGTGCCGGTGCTGGGGGCCTGGCCGTGGCCTGGATGTGCCATGGGGCAGCCTGTCATCGCCTCCCTTCCCAGCCCAGAGCCAGCCCCGTGCCCAGGCTGCCTGTGGAGCTTGGTGGCTGGACCCTCCCCACCTGCCCACCATGGGAAGGGGATGGCTCAGGTGAGATTTCTGCCCTTTCCAGCCCCTGCCTTGTCCTGGGGTGTCCCCTCTCATGGGGGCACCTCTAAGGGCTGTGCTGCCAGCAGCCACCCAAATCTGCTGGTGATAAGGGGCAGGGGGGCACCGAGCCCACATCTCTGCAGTGCTCACCCCGTCTTATCTGGCTGAGACACTTGGGGAGCCCCACAAGCTCCCATTGGTGTCCAGGGCTCTACAGTGGCACCCCCCCAGCCGGTGGCCATCCCCAGGAGGGAATGCTGGGGGTAGTGGGGGCAGCCCAGCTCCCACAGCTAACGAGCCCCAGCGCCAAAACTTAACGGCTGAGAGGGAAAGGCCGAGCGCAGGATTTATTTGCATAGTGACTGGGCTGCTGTTGGCTCTTACCCTTTCAAATAAAGTTCACAGCAAAATGTTTTTACCCCCCCCCCTCACATACAGGGAATGCTAACAGCATCCTTTTTTTTTTTTTTTTTTATTTTCTCTTCTGGCTGAAACTTGTTTTTCCCTCCTTTGTGCCTCTCTGAATCCTGCCAGCGTAGAGATTCCCTTGTTCAGAGAGAGAGAGAAAGAAAGGGAGAGAAAAAAAAAAAAAAAAAAGAAAAGAAAAAAAAGAAAAACTTAAGCCTAGGATTAAAAACCATCACTAAAATAGTTTGAATAACAAAGTCAACTGACTCGCCGGGAGCCCGGTGAATGCCTGTCACGTATCGCCCTTCGGCCGGGGGCACGGTCATGTGTTTCACTAGATAGTTCCTGGAAAAGCTTCTGCTCAGCCCGATAGACCTGCGGCTGCTGATACCGCTGCGCCCGCGCCGGCCCCCTCTCCCGGAGGGCTGCGGGGAGCTTCCCAAACTTATAGAAGGGGGGGAGGGAAATAAATAAATCTCCCTTGGGTCCTAGAGACATCGGGGCTTCTTGGGACCTCAACAAGAATCAGCTGCAAATGGTGATGGGGGCTTCTCCAGCCCCAGTGCTCCCAGCCCAGCAGCCCCCTCCGCCCTTACTGATGTCTTTAGTAATGGGATATATGGATTTTTTTCCCCTCCCCCTCCCAACTAATTTTTGCATAGTTTTAGCTAAATAAATAACCAAAAAAGTGAGACCTTGCAGGAGGTAAAAGCAGAGGGTTTGTAAATCCCCTGGGCAGACAGAGCCGCCTCACCCTGTCAGCCACAGCCTGGGGACCATGCAAACGGGAATGTGTTACTGGGGGGATTTCTACCTAAAAACCAAAGCAAAATGTGTCATTTTTATCCTTTTGCTGAGACCAGCAGCACAAACCTGAAAACACAGAGGTGTGACAAGGCCCAGCAAGAGGGACGATGGCTCAGATAAGGCCACGCTGCGTGGGAGGGCAATTAAAGGCTCAGATTTACTAGCTGTGTGCCCGTCCTCGGGAGGCTGGTGGTGGCGATGGAAAGGTCAAAGATGGAGACATCAGAGATAAAAAAGTCAGAGACTGATGGTCTGAAATAGCAATGTTTTAGGGTAAAACTGGGCACTAAAGCACCGGACCAGGCTGTGGTGGGTACAGGCTGTGCCCAGCCTCAGCTGCAGAACCTGGGGCTGGGACGGGACACGGGCAGTGCCACCGTGGCAGGGGTGTTTGCCTGCAGAGGGACTCAGGGCAGCACTGCCCATGAACACAGCACTTACACGCCTTCCCCTAAAGAGCCCTAAATATATGTGTTTGAGTCTATTTATTTGTATATACATATATTTAAATCTCTACACAATTTGAATATATAATTATATACAGCTATGTTTAAACACACATATAGTTTATATATAAAAATACCTATGCATATAGTATTTTTTCCTTCTCCCCACGGGCACCTTTGAGCTGCAGCCTCTGTAGCCACCCCTGGGCTTGCTGCAGTCACATGCCATGAGCTGCACACTTACTGGAGGAGTGATGATGCTCCGTTATCCAGGTTATGGCCCGTGGTGTCCTCCCGTGTTGGGCAACTGGCTCTTGAAGCCACCTGTCTGGTGTCGGGCAGCACTGGAGGGCTGTACCACCATCACACACCTCATCCACCAAACTACTGTGGGCCAGCAGAGAGGAGAGATGAGAGGTGTTAAAAATCACACCTGGACACAATTAGTATTAGTGGCCCCTAATTAAAGGATGTTTTGCATCTGATTTCAAGAGCCCCTATACTCATCCTTAAATAGCAATGAGACAAAGAAGCATAAGGTGATCTAATCCAAAGAACTGGTGCGTGAGGGGGGCTCAAGTCCTGCTTCCAGAAGCGGCTCGGGCAGCCTGATCATTAAGTCCTATTGAATCGATGAGCCCCGAAGTCCCAGGAGCCAACTTTTAAAAGCATTTACCCACATAAAGCTGGAGAGCATGGCCTTTTGTAAATCAGCCAGGAGCATGTCTTGGTTCCAAAATAGCACTAAGCGTCTCATTACATGTTTAACACTCAAAAGATCTTTTAAAATCGGACTAAGCACGCTTGAGTGGTTCCCGTTTAATCTCTGCCTCTAGATAAACACCGTGGGGTCAGCGTGCACACACAGATACCCCGAGCCCTTTGCTTTCTGCAGCAGCATCAGCTGGTTTGTTTACGTGAGCTGCGTACATGCTACCACATTAAGCAAAGGCTGAGCTTTGCAAAATGAAAGTGAAATGAAATAAATAAATCCTCCCATTAGTCTTCTGTGAGCCTGGCTTTAAAATTAGCAGGTTTTAGGCATAAACATGATAGAATGAACCCTTGGGGGAAGAAAAATCCTCCAAACCCCACATCCAATCCCTTTTCAACAGTGTATGCTACTCATAAGTTCATGCCATTTTAGTAAGGTAAACTAATTTGGTTTCCTGTTTCCAATGAATTTTGTATGTATAAAAATATTTATACTGTATTTATATATTTATATAATATATAATAATAAATATGTAATACATAATACATAAATATTATTAGAAACATGTATGTGTGAACAGCCTTCTATTTTCTATCACTGTCTGTGTGTATCCATATGTGTGTAAGACTGTGTATGAATGCCTTATTTCAACTGTCATTTTAACTTTCATTTCATAAATCCTGACTGCCAAAGATGCCAGGTGAGGTTTAGGTTAGACGTTAATTTAAAAAGAAGAGCCTAACATAGCAGCAATATAATATCACCAATTTAATGGAGGTAGGGCAGTTTTTCGGGCGCTCAGACATTTCAGGCTAAATCTGGGGCCGTGTTGCAGATTTCCTTAGTGCTGGAAATGCCATCTCTGTCCCAGTAAGATGCAGCCATCACCAGCATGGATGCAGCTGGTGGGAAGGGTTTGCTGTGGGGTTAGGCAGGACCCAGCCCCAGCTGTGCCCCAGCATCACTGGGATGAGCATCAGCTGGTCCAGGTCAAAACCACGTCCTGGACTGTCCTCACATTTCAGCAGGTTGGAAAAAAAATAGTAAAAAAATAACATGCTGGAGTGAGAACAGTGGCTGGGAGATGGGCACGCACAGTCCTTGGTCATCCTTGGCTCCTGCTGGAGGGAGCCCTGGGCTGAGCAGTGCCCGGTGGCATCCCCCAGCCTCTCGCCTGCTGCTGCCACACCGTGCTCAGGCACTTTGCCTGGGGGTGTCTGTCTGTCTGTCTGCATTCCCAGATGCTCTCTTCAATCAGCCGACCACGAGCACTGCTTCAGCCTCAGTCTGCTCGATCCAGAATACAGATATTTTGGGCATCTGCAATCTGGATGAAAGCTCCGGTCCTGCCAGCAGCTCTGCACAGGCTTGAATGGAAAAAAAAATATAAATATCCCATCGGGTTGGGTAAATGCTGCCAGGCTGCGCTGGCTGGGCTCTGCCAGCCGCCTGCCCCGGCTCCTCTCCCCACGGGCAGGGGAGCAGCCCCAGCCCCAGCGCCGCTCTGCAGCCGCCCAGCCGAGACAGAGCCTGCAGAAAAAACAATAAATTGAATCCAAATGTTTATGCCATTGGCACTGTCCGGGTCATGTGCCTGGTAAAGCTGAAGAGTGCATGAATATTTTCTTGTGGCTGCCGTCTAAACTGCCAGAAATGGCTGCTGTGTAGAGCATCCTGGTGTGGTGTAGTGTGGGAGGAGGCTGGAGGGCTGAGACCTGCTTGGATGGATGGATGGAGGGAGGGAGGGATGGATGGGTGGAAGGAGGGAGGGATGGATGGATGGGTGGATGGATGGGTGGAAGGAGGGAGGGATGGATGGATGGGTGGATGGATGGGTGGAAGGAGGGAGGGATGGATGGATGGATGGATGGATGGATGGATGGATGGGTGGAAGGAGGGAGGGATGGATGGATGCACGCACCTGGGTCCAGGTTCAGAGAGTGGACCAGGAGCTTTGTTCACAAGCAGTGGGTCTGGGGGCAGGTACGGGGGTCTCTGTGCAAGGGCTGCACTGCCAGATTATCAGCACAGTAAGGACCCTGGATTTCCCTCTCTCTGTTGCACACACAAACACACACACACCCTGTGTTTCCTCTTCCCATCCCCACCAGACACCGTGGGCCCCACAGGAGCAAGGCACTGAGCTCCAGCACGTGTTGTTGCTCCCACAGGTGTCTGCAATGCATCCTGGCTGCCACAGGTTTCTTTGCTGAGATGATTAAAAAAAAACCCCACCCCAACCAAGCACAGCCCGAGCCTGCTGCCCGAGAGCATCACAGCGTGACGGTTACAACGGGCTTACTCATTCCTCCAGTGAGTAAGAGCGAAAGAGGAGCCCCGGGGGTGTGGGGCCGGTGGCCGATAAGGAGCTGCTCCCTAATCTCCAGCCCCAGCAGCCGGGAGGAGGAGGGTGATAACTCACAGAACCCCGGGCTCGCAGCAGGCAGGGGGTGGTGCTGCTGGTTTGGGTGTTTGCAGAGTGTCCCCTACCTCAGGGAGGGGGTGAGGGGGCTGTCTGCAGGTGTCACGCCCAAATCTGACACCCCTCATCCTCCTTGGGGAGCCAGCGGGAGCCGGTGGTGGTGGCAACCACAGAGCAGGCACCCTGGCCCACTCAGCTTGCCTCTGCACTCGATGCCCTGTGCTCCCTGGGGCACAACCACAGGGAAAGGTGGCTACGGTAAGCGGTGGATTTCATCGGATAAATCACCCTGTTTGGGACCGTCCAAAGTGTAGAAAGTGGAGGCAGGGAAGGTCCCAGCCAAGGTCTGTCCTTGGGCTGGGTGATGCTGGGAGGCCAGGAGCCCAGCGAAGGCTGGTGCTCCCCCGATTCAGACCCGGGCTGGGATTTTGGCTCAGATACCTGATTTTTATCTGCGCCCTTGGAGAGCCACCAGATAGGCCAGCTGGGTCAGGCCCATGCCCGTTCATGCCCATCTCCCGTGGCAGGTGCTCATGGCACCCATCGCTGCCGCATCGCCAGCTCCTCTGCTCCACATCACCCTCTCCACATCACATCACCCTCTCCACATCACCCTCTCCACCCTGCTCTGCTCCAGCCGCCCCCGGCTCACGGGGGAAGATTCGGTTGCCCCTCACTGCTCCCCCACCCCCCCCATGTGCCAAACTGCACACGATAGGCTCTGCTCCAAAGCACATTTTTGTCAGAGGGCAGCAAGATAAAAAAAAATCTTAAAATAGCTCAGCGTGACATTCACCAGGGTCCGTGCCACCACTCTTCCCACACGCCTCCATCCCCCAGCTTCCCTCCCTGGCTTTGGGCTTGAGCACCCTCCGGGGAAGGCTCGGTCCCTAAAAACCAAAGCAGGACATGTGCAGAGCTGCTCCTCTCACGGAGCACGGTGCTGCCAGGGTGGCACAGCACTGAGCACGATATGGCACTGGGCATGACATGGCACCGGGCACGACGTGGCACCACCAGGGCTGCAGAACAAGACCCTGCCTCTGCTTTGGGGGTGCCCTGACTCTCACGGCAGGGCCCCTCTCCCTGTCTTGCTGCGGGGAGCCCTGTGTGCTCTTGGCCACCTCTCCTCTGGCTCGGCCGAACGCCGCTTGGCCAAGTCCCCAGGAAGGGAACAAAAGCAGAGAGCCCCAGCGAGGGCTGGGGAGCTGGGGGAGGGTGCAGCTCCCTGTTCCTCTGCTCTCTAACGCTGGAAACCAACAGGGCATGAAAGCTACACATCCCCCTCGCTGCCTTTGCCACCCCCGTGCCCGGCACTGCCCAGGGATGCTGGGGGCTGCGTGGTGCCCCCCCGGGCTCACCGGCTGTGCTCTGAGGCTGGGTGCCATGGGGAAGACTGAGGGAGCTGATGCCAGCATCCTCTCCTGGAAAGGCCAGCTCCAGCTCCAGCTTCAACTCCCTCCTCGGAGCTTCATCCCACTTCTTTAACCCCTCCGGTGCCAGCTGCCAGCGCGGTGCCCTGGTCCCTGGGCTCTCGACAGAGCCACCAAGCCAGTGTCACAGAAGGCTTTAGCCTTTCACAGCTTTTAGGCGCATACTCCAACTCTCCCTAATTTTGTGTTTAGTTTTGTGCAGTGATTAGTGTGCCGTATCTAAAGGTCCAGTTTCAATTCATATCTATCTTGATCTTTTTTTTTTTTTTTTAAATGGAAAACAAGATTAAAAATAGTCATTGGAGAAAACAAACATTGTAATGCCCACACAGATTTTTTTCTAACAATTTCAAAAATGCCCATGAGATCAACTGCGATTAAAAATAGTCATTGGAGAAAACAAACATTGTAATGCCCACACAGATTTTTTTCTAACAATTTCAAAAATGCCCATGAGATCAACTGCTTTTAAGCGGTGGAGAGTCTGCAGCACAGACATGGCACTAAGGACATGAAGCATGTCCCAGTGTCACCTTCAGCCTCCGCCAGCCACAGTTCAGTTCCAAGTAGGGGCTGTTGTGGCACACCACTCATTCTTTTATTCATGATATTAATTCTTTTACTCATGATATGACTAGTAAAAGCAGCTGAGCTCACTCCAGTTAGCTCCCAGCCCTGGAATGAACATTTCTGCTCTTACCCAATGGTGAAGATGATGGTGGGGGGCTTTGCCCACACCTCCCTCCCTCTTCCGTGCCCCCAGGCTCCCACTAAAGGAGGTGGTGGCAGCAAGGCAGGGTGATGGCGTGCGACTGGGAACTGCCAGCACAGCAGCTCATCCCTGCCACGCTCAGCACACGTGGAGCCACTGCCACACGGGATGGCCAAGCGCTGGAGGAGAGAGCTGAGGTGGGGACAAGGTGAGCTGGGAGCTCACAGGGATGCCACGTGCTCTCACGGGATGCATCCCACAGCCTGCATGGGAAAGGCTCCTCTTTGTCCCCTCGGTACCCCTCGATGCCATGTAAATACTGATGGGATTTTCTTAGCAGCTGTGAAATGCACATCTGCTGATGCAAAGCTGCGGCCGGTGCCCCGTGCAGGAGCGGGCGGCCGGGAGAGCCCACTGCAGGAAGCTCGTCGCCATGCACGGGTGGCTTTTCTGCATGAGCCAGGCCACCAGCTTGAACTTTTGGCCTTCAAGTGCTTTGTGCATCCAAAATAGCCACCCCCTGCTCCCCACCTCACCCGGAGAGCCTGGGCTGAGCCCCAGCCCACCCTCGCCCCCAGGTAGGCAGTGGGGAAGCATCTCTGCGGTCACCCAGGGACAGCCCTGCAGCACGCCTGTCCCCTGCACACCCAGGGAGATAAGGCTGGAGGATGACTAGCTTGTGCTGTCATCGAGACAAAATGAAGCCCGACTGCTTCCAATGCAGGTTTTTTTTTTTTTTTCCTTCTTAATTGTTCTATTTCCATGCGCCTGTGTACGCCCGGCCACCCCGCTCTTGCCAGGAAAGCCGAGTGCTGATCATTGTCAGATGGTTCACACAGAGGTTTCTGTTTTGTTTTGTTTTTACAAGGATCCAAGATGATAGGGGGAGGGAAAGAACTTTTGTCCGCTGCTTAAAATAATTCAAGAGCTTTCCACTGTCTACGCCAGGCTCAAGCAGACATTTGCATAACAAATGAACTTCTCCCCACTCTTCAGCCCTGGGTGACCCCTGTGGCTCCTCCTGCAGGAGGAGGCTCCATCTCCATCATCTCCATCTCCATCATCTCCATCTCCCATCCCAGCACTGGGCCTGGGCTGCCTCTGGGGAGGGGAGAGCATATGGAGGGTTATAAGTTTTTGGCATGTTTGTTGATCAAGAGTTTGTAAACGGCCTCTGAAACATTTCATCAGTAAAACATTTGTTTGGTGACCAATAAATAAGTCCAAGCATCTTTTATTTTGCTGTAAAATCTCTACAGAGCAAGCTGATTAGGGAAGGTTTCTCTCCAAGCTAAAGCCTGTTGACAGCAGGACCCAACACAGACTTTCCCGTTAACAGCAGAAGTGCTGCTCTGTGCCAGGGTTTCTCCTCCACACAGTGACGCACAAGCAACATGCACAGGCCTAAGAGCCTGTTCAGGTGCAGGAAAACCATGCAAAGCCCCTAGAAATTTCACAGAATCATGGAATCACTGAATAACAGAATTGTCAGAGTTGGAAGGGACGTCTAGAGATCACCTAGTCCAACTCCCCTGCTAGATCAGGGTTGCCCAGAGCACATCACTCAGGACTGCATCAAGGCAGGTCTTGAAAATCTCTAGAGAAGGGAACAAGCTTTTCACAAGACAATTTCACAAGTGGTTTTTTTTTTTTTTTGTCCCTGAGACAGATTGACACCTTTGCTAGTTTAGATGTATAACTTATTCCAGGGGTCCTGCTATTGCTACTTGAACAGATTTCACTGCAGAGTGCTTCCAGAGAGCACCTGCTGCAGTGGCCGAGGTCACCCTTTTCAGCCCAGCAAGCAGCTAAAGCTGCTGAGAGAGCCCATTGCCAGAGGTGTTTTGTGCAGAGCCTTATCGCCTCAACCCCTTTAGTGAGGAGCTGGAGGAATTTTCCAGTTCCCATCCTCTTTCTGGAGGGAGAAAGTGGGGGAATAAAACTTACGTACCTTCACGCAGCTCTAGGAGGTGGCAGGAGGGTTTTCATGAGAAACTGTGTGGAAGCAAATGTTGTCAGAGTCCAAATGCACCAACAATTATGTCAGAATATCGTATTCTGGTGAAGAGAGGGAAAGCGAAGTCCCAGCAATACTGAAACATCCCTTCTAGACAATGACTGAAAAGAGAAAATGTTGCAGTTATTCATTTTGAAATGAGTTTCTGTAGGAGTTAGAGATTTTTTTTGCATGACATCACATTATGGGTACACAATTAAAAAATTAATCTTTAATCAGTCAGAAACTGTCATTCCTCCACCCTCCACTTCCTTTTAGAGCAAACTCTGAAATTAGGCATTTTTACATCATGAGAATTATAGACCAAACCTCCAGAAACCTTTGCCACATTAAACATCCATCCTCTGCACCAGGTCCTCGCCCTTTCTGGCCAGTGCCCTGAGCTCAGTGAGTTGCTGTGAGCTCCCCGTTGCTCCAGGAGGGAGGACACACATCGCTCCTCCTGCCTGTTGCATCCCAGCACGGGAGGATGCTGCTCACCACCACCTGGTCCTACCAGGGCAGGTCTGAGGGCTGAGCCTGGCCGATAGCGTAGGAAGGTGGCTCTGCCCTGGAGACCACACACTAAATATTTAATATGTTTGAGATTCAATTGACCTGGGCTGCTTATTTTTCCACAGCAAACTTGAAGCATCACAAAGTACCACAGTGAGGTGAGAGGTAAAATCCAGGAGAAATTCTTCTGGGTGAACCTGTTTTGCCTCTGTGCATTTGCCACTTGTTTTGGTGGACACCAGCAAGTTAGACACGAGTCCATCTCTCCTTCCGATGTGCTCCAGGACTGTTTATCCCCACCTGAAAGAGCAGAGCTGAAGTCAGACATCTCCTGCAATTCATGGTGGCTTGGCAGAGCCAGCCTTGGTCCCAAGAACAGGTTTGATTCGTGGCTTTTAGGCCCCAGGTTTACAGCAAACACCGCTTATCACGAGGCTCCCTGACCCACCTTCCATCTCCCAGCTGTTTCTAACCTCAGCCTGAGATGCTCTTCCTTCCACTTGCATCACTTGACCACAAAACCATCCTCTTGTACATGCAAAGCCCCCGATCCCACCAGCACCTCCAGCCGGCGCTGCCAGGAGACACTCAGGCGCTTTGCTAATGCCTGGGCTGGCAGCCTGCACACCCCAAGCAGGGTAGGACAGCCCCCTTCATTCCCCCCGGGGCTCGTCGTGGCTCGCAGTACAACCTGCTGGGCTGCTTTGGGTTTCGTTCAATTCGATCAAAGCCTCCGAGATGCCATATGGCTCCCGAGGATGTTTCGCTGCAGGGGGTTTGGGTTTGCAGCGCGCTGGGTACGGCTGGCAGAGGCAGGGGAGCAGCTCCCACCCCTGCCCCTCAGCCCCCAGGGGTGACAAATGGCTCTGATGGCACCAGGCTGTCCCCAGCCCACCTCAGTGCCCAAAGCACGGGGAAAACACTGTGAGAGGATGCTTTGACACTGCACGGTCACTGGGAAGGCTTGGGTTTATCTCCAGAACAGAACAAAACTAAACACCAAAAAAACCTGAGGAAGGCAGCAGCGCAGAAATGCCCTCCCTGCCTGTTCCCATGCTGGATGGTGCAAGTAGAAATCCTCAAGGGGCTGCAAAAGGTGCCCTGAAATATCCCGGAGAGGAGAGAGGAGGTTGCTGTGCTGGGGATCCCACCTGGGAGCTGCTCTGCAGGACCGGAGCACCCACAGCCGAGCCCGGCACACGGGGTGAGAGCTCCAGCGCGGCTGTTTGCGAGTCACGCCTGGCTTCCCCCCAGCACTTCTTCATTTTTGTGGTCTATTGAAATAATGGTTTCTAAAGGACGTCAGCGCAGGGTGATTTATTTTCCTTGCCAGCCAGCCATCCCCTCCGTGGCGTTAGAGGAGGGCTCCCATTTCAGACATAGCCGAGACACCGAGCTGTGATTACAGCAGAGGAGTCCCCAAGGACAACACAAGGGTGGGAACAGCCATTACAGTCACCTGGGGGATTTTGCTTCTGCCTCAAGACACAAGACCAAGAAGGCAAAGCCTATAAAAAAACCTCTGACTACACGGGCTGTTCACAGTAAAGCAGGTCACAGGCAGTATTTTTTTCTACAGCACGTGAATTAGGACCCCTTGGGTCATTTTAAAAAATGATTTAAGAGCCTAAATGTCACTTGGAAAATGCATACCTGCTCCTCACAGCTGCTGTGTCCTGGTGTGATGGGGTAGGGGAGGCTCAGCCCAGGCTTTCAGAGCACCTTTTTGTGGGCTGTAGCTGGAGGGACAGACAGGGATGGGAACAGGAGCTGGGACACTTCTGGTGTCTGTCAGGAAGAGACCACTCCAGGAGCTGCCTGTGCTGCTGCTGCACATGGATGGAGAGGCCAATAAAAATTTGCCCTCGACTTGGGTCATTTTAAAAACTGATTTAAGAGCCTAAATGTCACTTGGAAAATGCATACCTGCTCCTCACAGCTGCTGTGTCCTGGTGTGATGGGGTAGGGGAGGCTCAGCCCAGGCTTTCAGAGCACCTTTTTGTGGGCTGTAGCTGGAGGGACAGACAGGGATGGGAACAGGAGCTGGGACACTTCTGGTGTCTGTCAGGAAGAGACCACTCCAGGAGCTGCCTGTGCTGCTGCTGCACATGGATGGAGAGGCCAATAAAAATTTGCCCTCGAGCTAAAAGAGCCTCCAGCTTCCTTCTCTCTCTACTGTCTCTCCCTGCCTTCCTTCTCCCAGGTATTTTGCCCAAGCTGATTTACAAGAACCAGTCTCTTCCTGGCTCAACCAGGTGCAAACATCACCAGCCCTTGTCTTGGGACACCATCTTCAAACAGTGTGCTGAGAATTGGGGAAACTGAGGCACACACATAGACTAGGAAAACCCTGCAGGCTATTTCCACATTCTCCAGGAGGCAGTAGGGACCACTATGCCCTGGACCTTTGAGACTTCCCTCTCGCAGTTCCCTGTCCTCCTCTGTGACTGCCCAGTGCCATCAGGTAACAAATCCTGGAAGACCAGTATATGCTGCACCACAGGTACCAGTAGCCATTTAAACGGTCACCAGTTAAAAAAGTAAAAAAACCCAACCCAACAACAAAAGACCAACAAATAGTTGACTCTGTTCCCAGGCAAATACAAAGAACGGTTTTGGATCGTCACTGCTGTCCCTTTGTTTACTGAATGCAGTAACAGAAAAGGCAAGGAAAGAAAAAAAAAAATCCCCTGATAGTGACAACTTATTGTGGGCAAAGCAGGCTGGGGCATGCCCAAGAAAAGGAGGGTCAGGCTCCGTGCGTATCTGCTGCTGACGGGAAATAAATGTGCCCAAAAGCACTTAAAAAAAAAATAATAAAAAGGACCAGACCCGACTGCAGCAGTTAGAAGTGATATATTCTTGGCATGGAAACAAAAAGCAAATTCATAGCAGGTTTGGAGCTGATCTTACTGGCTTACATGGGATTTTATACTTAGGTAATTCTATTGTTGGCTGGAGCTACCTGATTTATGCCTGAATAAGGTCCTGATCCTGCAAACATTTACTTATGTACTTTAGCTTTACCTTTGCCCCTGGACACCCTATTAATTTCACTGCAGCAAGGATAGTGATTGTCTCAGAGTTGGGGCCTTTGCAAGAAAAAAGTCTGTGCCATAATGCCCCAAAGGAAGAGGAAATTTTGCAGCCAGACGTGAACTCCCCCAGGCTGTGGTTGTCCCAAACCCTGAGACCCTGCCAGCCCCAGGCACGTTCACCCAAAAGGCAAATGATGTGTAGCTCCCTCCAACCCATGAGCTTTAGGAAGCAGCAGGGGAACAGCCTCAGCACAGGCTGCAGCTGCGTCGGGCTCTGAGTCAGTCTCTGCAACAAGTTGACCATAAAACAGCAGCGTAACACTGAGTTCATTCTGATGACTTTTTCCCCTGGGCAGACCAGCCAAATGGGCTGCTGAGCATGGCAGAAAACATTTGGATTTGCTGTTTCCGTTCAAGAAAGCGGCATTTATCATTAAAAACACCAACTTTGCCCTGTATCCTCCCCATCAGGAAAGGTAAAATCCATCCATCCATCCAACACCATCCTTGGACAATGAAACCTCTGGGTCTGCTTCAAAGGAAGCATGAGAATAAAACCCTGTCAGAGGTGAGAGGACCAGCAGAGAGAAGATGTGTGCCCACACATGAACGAGGAAGACAGCAGCTTCAGCTAAAGAGCCAGCAAGATGCCCCGGTGGCTGCGTGTCCGCCAGCGCCGTCGCTCACGTGCCCGTCACATGCTGCTAAAACCAGGCGAATGAAATAAAAAGGGGCTGTGAGTCTGGGAGCAGCTGCTTTCCTCGCTGCTGCTGCCAAACCTTCCCGAGAGCACGGCTATTCCTCGGCACAGGGGAGAATTAATTTGCCTTACAATGGAGCCGGGGGGCTCGGCGGGCAGTGGGGTGTCTGCCACGGTGGGGGCAGAGCTGCTGCAGCCCCAGGGCTGTGCAGGGAGCCAGGAACAGCACCTGGAGCCAGCCCCGAGGGTGCTCGAGGAGGCTGGAGGAGGGCCCAGAGCAAAACCCCTCTGGTACAAATCCCTGCTGCTTTCTGCCTGAGACGCTCGGCCAAGACACAGCAGTTCCCAGCCCCCAAACCCAGCCATCTCCATCCAGCAAAGCTTGTGGAGCAGTGAGTACCCATGGACCACAGGGCACTGCAGCTCCCACACACAAGCCATGGGACCTCTCCTTCCTGGAGACTGAATGGTTAGAGTTGGAAGGGACCTTAAAAATCACGTCGTTCCAACCCCACTGCCCTGGGCAGGGACACCTCCCACCAGACCAGGTTTCTCAAAACCCCATCCAGGCTGGTCTTGAACCCCTCCAGGGATGGGGCAGCCACAACTTCTCTGGGCAACATGTCCCAGCGTCTCACCACCCTCAGAGGGAAAAATATCTTTGCCTGGCAAAGGCTGCAAGCAGCAAACATGAGCTGAGGAACCATTCCCTGCAGTAGCCCTGGAGGCTCCCAGCAGCCCATGGCACAGCCTCCCAGCTGCACCCTGCTGCTGGCAAGAGACAACCCAGTGGGGAGGGAGGGCTGTGGGCACAGCCATGTCCCCCCGTGCTGGCACTTACAGTACAGCGAGCTCCAGGACAACACCGTGACCACCCGGCGTGGCTGCACCAAGGTTTTGCATGGGGTATGATGAAGGTGCAGGATGGGGCCAGAGACCGCTCCCGAGAGCAGCAGCGTGTTTCCAGAGCATCTCCTCTGAACTGGGCTTTGCTTATGCTGCAGCAGCCTGGAGAACTGAATAGGAAGATTTAATTATACATAAAATTAGAAGGAGGAAGCGTTAGTTAAAATTTCATACTTCTGGAAGGCAGCCGGTTCGTTAGCATTACTTTAATGAGGCAGTAACCTCACTGTAATGCTTTTATTAATGCTCGTTGCTTATTGAGTGCCAACTGCTTGGCTCCTCTCCGACAGGCCGGCTGGCCCAGAAAGTGAACGGTTTAGTGGTCCTTTGATGCAAAATGTGAGCACGTTTACACCACAGCCAGGACAAACGACAGTTGGTGAGATGAGACAGCCCAAACTCACCAGATGGTGCCCAGAGCAGGCGATACAGCGAGAGAGAGGGATGAGGGCAGGCAGGAGGGGATGCAGGAGGGAAGGAGTGAAGGGAGGAGATGCTGGTTCCACCAACACCACTAACACCATTCCTGCTGACTGCAGCAGGGCCATGATGAGGGCCAGGACAAGACATGGCGTGCTGGAGATTTGATGACAAGGGAAGACATCGGGTGGTACAAGATCCAGGAGGCAGGTTATCGGTGGCTGAGCACTGCAGCCTGCCCCCCCACCACTGCAGACATCTCACGTCCTTTGAGGCCACAGCTGTGTCCAGCCTGGATCTCATCATAGACCCTCTTTACTCAAATGTGAACCCTTAATCCAATCAACTTTCAAATCCCTAAGGCACCCATACCCCAAAAAGCTTCTGCCCCAGTGTGACTGTTGTGGGACAACCTGCACTTTTGAGGTGCCCTCAGCACCACTATGGAGCTGGTCTGCCTGAAGGAGACCCAGGAGAGGATGAAGCCCCTTCTCTGATCACTCTACACTGCACGTGCCATTGTTCATGACCCTCTTGGGCTGCAGAGGGGAGGAAAGGACTTGCCCAGTCAGTGGAGCCCACCTGCTTGTGGGGTGATGCCCAGGCACTCTGAGCACACTTTTCAGATGTGGTCGTGGACAGAAGGACAAGGATTACCCCAACAGCTGCTGGGACACGCTCCCCCACACCTCCTGGGAGCCGAGGTGAACATATGCCGTATGTTTCTCCTCCTGTTCCTCAAAACACTCTGAATAGAGGGATTAAAAATTACCCATTGCGGTCTGGAACAACAGAGCCAAGGCGCCAGCACCGGCTGATATTCCAGCAGAGGGGAGAGCCGGTGGGGGCGAGCAGGAATGGGAACAGCTTGTCGGAGAGCCTCACCGTGGCTCTGCCCCCAGGGCCACCCCTCCAGGAGCTACCACTCAACAGGAGCCGAGGCATCAAAGGAAGCTTTGCCACCTCCCTGCTTGGGGCTGGCCGAGGTCCAAGGCTGTTTCCCAGCAGCGTGTACCGACCTGCAGTGAGGTGCTTCCCCCTTCCAAGCACCCAAAGGTGGATCTTGCCCAAGACAAGCCAAGGTTTTTCTCTGCACGTGATGGTGGGCAAAGCAGCAAAGAGCTGAACTGGTGCTACCTTGGCATGGGCTCACCAGAAAGCCCCCCTCACGGCACAGAGGGTGCCTTTGTTCCCAGGACTGGGTTGAACCCAAGTTCAGCCAGGTTGAGTCTGGTGTCCCACCACCATCCACAAATGGCTTCAGAGGTAACTGGTGAGCCCTTGGCAAACAAAGCGCCATAGCATAATCTCGATTTTTCCTGCAACTGAAATAGAGTATTTAATGTCATTTTAGTCAACAAAAAGAGGGAAGAAGATTACCCAGAGAAAAGGAGAGGAAGCCAGTCGGCTGCCTGGGCACAGAGCGATGGGCTGGGGCCAGCTGGACGAAATGCAGGGCAGAGTCAGGAAAGACCAGGGAGAAAAGCTCCTGTCCAGTGTATTCTGCCCAAACTGCAGGGCAGGAACGCCAAACTACAGAGTCACTGAACTGGAAAATTCACAATGCATTTTTTTCCTCCACATAACCCGACAGATTCAAAGCCAAACATGGAAATTTCACAGGGTGCTGGTGTGCATTTTTCCTGTCAAAGTTCCTCTGAAAACCAGCCTGGTTCTTGGGAAGGAAGGGAAAAAAAAAAAAGGTGTGCAAAAAGAAAGAAGGTATTTTCAAGTAAAACGAGTTAGAAGCAACCATTTTTAAAGTGACTGCCATAGACAACTGGGAAATCAGTAAAAGAAAAATGTTTTATCAAGTATGTTTTGCCAAAATGTTGTGTTCAGGGGTTTTTTTTTGGTAAAAATAAGACTTTGATCCAGTAATCTAAATTTTTCAAAATTAGGAATAAAGCAGAATCTAGGAATGAGAGGGGAAAACACAAAATAAAATAGGACAAAATGAAATGGCAAATGCCATGAAATTTTCATCTGGAATTTACAGCAGGGACTAGAGCCCGCTGACACCAGACAGCACAGTCTTGTCCCCACCACAATAAAATAGTCCCAGGCTAAACCTTTTTAGTTTCTACTGCCCTCATCCAAAGCTTTCCTGCACCGACAGTGGGACCATGCAGTTCTGCTGAGGCCTGAGCACAACTTCACACACACGAGCAACGCCATCCCAGCTTTCCAGTTTCTATGGCTCTAGTGGCAAAATATTAGAAACTTGATATTTTAAATGGGCTTTTAAGCAGGGCATAAAGCGGAAGCGTATTCTCCTAGACAGGAACAGGAAAACACATCGAGAACTCAGCACAGCTGTAAACAAGATGCACCTTGGCAGGGTTCATCACCCTGGCGAGGGTAATCGCTCTCAAGTTTAATCAAGGTAGAAGGGGGGATTTGGAAGCATTGCATCCATGGCACACTTCCCTGCTTTGTCACATCACACTAAACACTTGATAAAAGCTCCCTTTGAAGAGGAGCCAAGTCCTTCCTCACTTGGACTATGGTGATATTGGATTGGATTTGCTGAGCCGGGTTTCCAGTTGTGCAAAGAATTTGTAAGAGGTAGAAAAAGAGTAGGAGTGAACAGAAAGTGTTGCAGCTCAAAGAAAACTACAAAAGATAAAGCAGCAATTAATTATTGGGCTTTACTTCTTATTTTTGTTGGCAACGGGACAAATAGACTATTGTGTTGGTGAAATGTATTATGGAGGGGGCTTACCTTCTCTATAGATTTGTATATATGTCATTAAATATTCAAAAATCACTTGTCATCTCCCCAAACCCATGAGATTGGTAAGCAAATCATGAGAATAAAAAAAACCTAATAGTAACAAAGACATTTCTTTTGTCTCTTAGCTTCTGAGTTGTTAGCCTGCCAAGCTAATTTCAATAGAAACTCAGTTAAAGGAAAATAAAAAAGGGAAGGTGAGACTTTCCCATGACTACACTAGAAGTTTAGTTTCCCAGGAAAGTGAATCTGTAATGTGATGAGATCATTTCCGTCTGATGAATCCAAAGTTTGTTTTTAGAAGACTAAAACAAACAAAAAAATAAAATTAAGGAAAAAAAACAGCACCCAAACACAGATCAGTTGGACACTGGGTATTCGGGCTGTGCGTATGCCCAGACAGAGGATGTAAAGAATATACCATCTCTCCTGCTTCCCAGTTAGAGCAAGCGATACTGGTTTCCTTGTCAGAATTCACGTTTGGGTAGAGATGCTAGCAGTGAGTGATATATCTGCCAGATAAAGGACTGTCACCTTTCTTCTCCCCTGTGACCACCCTGTGATTTCTCCTCTGCTTGTGACCCTCACACCAGCCAAGAGCAGGGCCTGCTTGGGGCAGTTCCACTCCAGGGACTTTTCTCTTTCCTCCTGGCAGGTGGAGAGGAGCCACGACCCATCCCTCACCAGCCAGGGCAGAGGGAAGCAGGGCACTCACCCATTCCACCTCTTGCATTAGCATGGCATTAGCATGGGCTGATGGAGATACCATCTTCCTCCCACCTCTGCCAGCAGCCCCACCCTGGAGACCAACGGCTGCACAAACAGCCGCTGCCCACCAGCCTCCGCTCTCTTTTCAGCCCGTGCCCAGTTCCTCCCAGGCAGGTGTTGTTTGCTCTCCCATCCCAGCTCTCGTTGGCAGAGAAGCTGGCTGCAAAAGCCCAGCAGTCGTTGCTATTTATTCTCAGCCCTGGCTGGGTTTTGTTGAGATGACCAGGTGAGTAGGCAGGTGGTTGGTTCTTCCACTTATTTTCTAGTGGATGAGGACATCAAATATTTGCTTTCAGAAATATTTCCAGCAGCTCCAGTACAATTAACAACATCAACTGAAATGCTCAAAAAGAGAGGGGAGGTGCTCCTGTGCCTTCACTCTCTCCTGAGCTTTGCTAAGATGACCTAGAAACTCTTGGACTTTGTTGCTTTGCCATTGAGTGTACCTTATGGGCAACACATTAAAATATATGAGGGGCTTCCCTTTGGTTTCAGTGGAAGAAACTGACAGGAGTGGGTCTGAGACCTCCTGGTTCCTATTCCACACCAGACAGCTTTGCAGCTCTTAAGGAACAGCTTTCAGTAACACTAATACAAACGCAGAGCAGTTAATGGACTCGCCCTAAGCCAATACTATTGCAGCTGAACACAATTTAGACCTTGCATTTCAGGAACAATAAAACTGCCTGAGGTTATGTGCTAATTACAGACTACTCCTCTCTGTATCATTCTAGTTTACATTGCAAGACACCATCCAACAACCAACCTGGGGAAGAGCGTCGCGTCTTTGACGTGAAGAAGCTCCATCTGTGATTGAGTTTGGATGCTGTGTTCAGGGAAGGGCTTCACTTTACTCAGGAAGGCTGAGCCAGAACCTTCTCTGTATGTGCTACACAGCCTGTTGAGTAGCTGCTATCAGTAACAGAGTCACCGAGTGAGGTGTCCTCATCTGAGACCTCCAGAAGCGGACCGAATCCCAGATAAGTTTTCCCTCCCTCAAAACACACTCACATAAAGGCCATATTTCAAGAGCAGACTAGGAATTTTGGAGACAAAAATCTCAATTGCTGAAATGTATAAAGGCCTTTGTGCTCTGAGGAACTCACAATGTCTCCAGACGTGTCGGAAGCAGTGGGAAACAGGTTTTCTCCCAGGTGTAAATCACTGCTCGCTGCTGCAATAGGTATTCAAAACCCCAACTCAACACAAGCTTTGCAATAACAGAGACGCCTACCCAAACCACGGGATTGCTTGGTACCGAGTGTTGCCTCCTCAGAGATCTGCCAGTGAAATGCCACTACCTGCAGGGCAAAACGCTGCACAGCAACACCAGGACAGCAGAGGATGGGCCCATCCAACCAGGAAAGTTTGTGATAGACACTCTGGTCAGTGGGTTCAAGCCATGGCAGTCTCTTCCCCAGCTCTCACTACGTCTTCATCACCCCTCCTGAATGACTGACAACAGGCAACTTGGGAGTGGATTTTTAACTTTGTGCCATCGATCACAGAGCATGCAGGGCATGACTGAGTGCTATGTGCCTTTTATTTTATTCTTCCTAGGCAAAGAGTATGCTTTTGGCTTCATGTACTCTGCAGTTTCTCTCTTTTCCTTTTTTTTTTTTTTTCCCCCTCTCTCGTAAAGACTTCGCTATGTCAGAATCTGTCAAACAACTCCTTGTGCCATGTTTTTACAAGAATCTTACTTGCTGGTTGGTGCCAAGCACACTTTTAAACAATACTCAGTGAAGTATTGCGTCGCCTGTGCTCTGCTCTCGCATGCCATATTTAGACAAAAGCTAGGGAATTCCCTGCCCTAGATGAGGACTTGAATGAGTGCATTCTTTTCCCACCTCAACTAAAAATGTATGTCTTCACATCAGCCAGGCCTTCTACCCAGCTCTATTTTTAATTGATTCCACACTTTGATTTATCGACCTCGAAATCGGAAGGGATAACAAACAAAAAAAAAAAAAAGAAGAAAAAGAAAAGGAAAAGAAACAAGTGAATGCAACCACAGGCACATGCTCAGTCCTGCTGGGTGCATTCCCAAAGAGACCAAAACCCAGGCAGCAGTGGAAACAAAACACCCAAACCCCACACCGACACATGTGGAAACAAAATGCCCAAATCCCACACTGACACACACCAAATGCACAGCTAACAACAGCCACATCACAGCCAAAGGCAGCTTTTAGTGCTTTGGCCCAGGGTCAACAAACAGCAAGACTACGGCCTAACACTGATGAGGAGAGCGTGACCTGTATGCACATGTTTTTTTCCTCTCACGATTGCAAAGTCTCCATCCTTGGAGACACTCAAAAGCTGCCTGGAGATGGTCCTGGGCAACCGGCTTTAGGTGACCCTGCTTGAACAGGGGGTTGGATCAGACGATCCCCAGAGCTCCCTGCTAATCTCAACCATTCTGTGATTCATTCTGCAATTCTAAGATTATCAAGGAGGGGTTCTGGCAATGCACGAGGACCTTGTTAGCCACTGGTGATCCCTAGAGTTCCCTTCTAATCTCAACCATTCTGTGATTCATTCTGCAATTCTAAGATTATCAAGGAGGCAATGCACGAGGACCTTGTTAGCCACTGGAGACACTGGGGCATCAGATTTCCCTGGAGCAAAGACCACCCCAGCCAGCAGGCGTGTGGGACATGGTGCACAGTGCCCCGTGAGCAGCCGGAGCAGGGAGCTCTGTGATCACTGCACGCACTGCCCTGCACGTTCACCCATTCAAACTGGTAAAAGCTGGAGTGCAAGGGCTCTTTCCTGACGCTGCAGAAGTCAATGGGGCTGCAGATCCTTCTGGAGCGGCTATTGAAACGCCGCATTCCAGAGCACTATGCTAATCGCTTTTAGCCAGCCCTCCAACATCACTCCCGTTGCTAATGTTTAAATTCTTTGCCATACTTTTGTCCACAGCACGTGGGCCCCCCAGATTTTCTGACATGTGGTTCTTCCACTCACTGCCAAGTCTGCTGGGAGAGGATGTCAGCCTCACAGGACAGAAACAGATGCCTTCCACGCGCTAACTCTGTTGGAAAAGCTTCAGAGAAAGGCCTGTCTTCCCTCCTCCTCTGCCCCACAAGCACTAAAAAATATTCATTACATCCACCCCAAGAACCTACTTGGGAGAAAATCTGAATCCTGCAATGGAGAGTCAGAGCACTGTATGCGTCCTGAACCACAGGACAAAATACTCTGAAAAGGAAGGCAGAGTTTGCACTAGATTTTATGCTTTCATATACATATGTACATAGATATAAAATCCTCTACAGCCATCTCAATAGTACCTGTACTGCTGGTGGTGATGATGGGGACCGTGCTGCAGACAGGACGTAGACAGGCACCTGCCTTTTAACTGCTGTCATTTAATTCTGCTCGGTGTCACTTAAGCTGACATCATAACTGAGACATCACTCACACCTTGACCAGCCCGGTGCTCCTAGTGTTATTGCCACTGCTGGGAGTACTCTGGGGACAGCGAGAGAGGAAAGAAATGATATGGACAGAACTGTAGCGTTAGAAAATTCACCCTCAGGATCATATGTTCAAAAGCCCTCGGTTCCCATTTAGGAACCTAAAAGAAGTTGGCAGGGTTTCAGAAGTGCTCAGCATCTATCAGCTCCTACTGAGAACATGCTGAGCTCTTCTTAAAATCGTTAGAGAAAAACAATTCAAAGATAAGGGCCAGCTTGCAGCTTACAATTAACATCATTGTATGGGTCTTTGGAGCAGTTTGGCAAGAGCAAGAATAGCTTCTTTCACAGAAGATATTGTATATGAATTCACATCTCAAAGCATAGGCCAGGTCTATAAGCAGTCACCCCCCTGGCTGCCTCCTGCAAGAGCTGTGCACCCCAAGGTGAACTTTCCACGTTGTGTCAGTTATAGCACTCAGTAAGTGGGAGTCTGCACCTGATGGTACTGGGAGCAACCACGTCAGTGGAGATGAGAAAGACCAGTATGAGCACCTCACAGCTCAGAACATAACCCACTGTGCTGCAGTCAGGGCAACTGTGAAAACATCTGGACAAACGCGCTAATTTAGTCCTAACCTATATTAGTTTTTGCCATATAATTAGTAGCGGTATTAAATGTCAGTTGGTACCTTTTGTCTTTGATCTCCAAAGTGCTGTTTGTCTGTGAATGAGAAAGATGTTTTCTTCCAGTGGTGACAGAAACAATAGTTTGCCTCGTAGCCATGGCTGGACTAACACCAACGTGCACCTTCAAGAGAGAGAAAGATTTGTCAAATCTTTTCAAACACTTCCAGAGGCATCAATCCTGCCAAGAACTTAAACATTGCAGCAGTCCCACTCACTCTCCTGGAACCACTGATCTATTTAAAAGAAAGGATGTAAATTCAAATCCTCCTACTGTCAGCAGCTCGCAGCTCCTCCAACCCTGAACCAGCTGAACTGTGGTACCACACCATAAAAACCTAAATGAAGCGCAACAGCTTGTGTCAGGCTTCATCTCACCCAGGGACACATTATGATTCTTGAAGGGGAGTAAGAAGAAATTCTTCTCATCAAGATCCTCTTTTTCACAGTGTCCTCCATCTTTTCTTGAGATTCCAGAAGCTATCTTCCAGGTAGGAGTAGCTTGCTTATCCTTACTTCCCAGGTATTTCAAGAGTTACAGCATCTGTCTACCCCTTGCTGTTTTGCTATATTCCATAGAAACAACTCCAGAGATTCTTCTGGGGACAGTAGGAGCTTGAAGGATGATGAATGTTGCTACCCTTGACTCACCTCGGTATGAGAGGTGAATCTGTTATTTAATCTACTTCAGTATTTTCCTAGATGAGGGTACTACACCTCAAGCAGAACTGCCATGTAATGCTACCACTCATAGTATTAGGACAACACAACATTTTTTTCTCTTTTAGCTTAGGAAAAGTTTTGTGTTTTCTCAGTAATGGGTCAAAATCACATTTTCTGAAGGTGAGGGCAAATTTACGGATTCCAGAGGAGCCACTACTCCTAGACCAGTTCAAGAACTCAGGAGAGAGATTTCATATTGTGCAATCAAGCATCACAAGACCTTACAAACTCAGGCCATGTTGATTTACTTCCCAACATTTTGAAACAAAAGCAGAACAACAGAAAAATGCATAGCACTATTTTCCATTCTGACTAAAACAAGTCCAAAAACATACACGAAATTAGCTTTTCACTCCTCAAATATAACAGCTCATTATGATTCATTGCTTCCAAGTATTCTAGCTCATTTTCTACAGCTCATCAACCTTGTTCAATTCGCTCAACAGACACCAAGCTTACAGGGGATCACCCTATTCCCATGAGGAAGGCAGTGCACTCTGCCTTCCTCTTTAGGAGAACATAACTGCTTACCACAGTTTGGCCATGGAGCACTGCTGCCCTTTCTCTCCTGAATTTGCTGTTTACAGAACAGGGACAGCCTGAGAAGATTCATTTAGCCAAGAAATGGAGAATTTTCCATCCCAGTGAGCAACATGTGCCCAACTCAAATGCAGTCTCCTTGGAAGTAGAGAAAAGATGGTTGACCATTGCTACAGCCACTGAAAGTTAACAAATACTCATCCTTCTCACAGCTGAGCTGAGCTCAACTAGGCAGGAGAGGAGGGTAAGAAGAAAGATAAGAACACGAATGCTCATCCTGGAGCAGTGACAGAGGAACGGTGACTCGTGCAGCTCCCTGGGATGATGTCCTGTCCTAGGGAAGCCAGTGGCTCGCACAATTGTGCAATAGCATTGAGTTTGGACATGATCTTTGAGTCCCTTTTATCCTCTGCTCAGGTTTACATGTCCTCTCAACTTCTTATGTATATTTAGACCAAAGAAAAACACCATTAAAATGCCACAGAGGCTTTCAAGACAATTGTTTTGTTCTATTAACCCAGTGCCAATCCTGAACTCTGCGTCTGTGAAATTACTCATTGGACAGGGCACTTCAAACCTGACTTACTAATTAAGTGCCATTGTCGCTGTCAGACGACGGCTTTTTTCACAGGTCAACTACAGCAGGAAAGGGAATTTTAACAAAACATTGCCTGACCTCAGGGATTTACAGGTAGCCCCTTCTGCGTGGGGCACCTTGGGGTAGTGCAAAGGCGCATGTTCTTCACCGCAAAGGTCTTCTTCATAAAGTATGTATCTTTATGAGTATTGCTGCTGGTTTTGAGACACTAAATGCCATTTCACGGGCTGCTCCCATGGCCGCTTCCCGGGAGGCTCTGTGCGAGCACCACAGCCTGAGTGTCACCCAGTGAAACCCAAGAGCTGCATCCATTTTTAGAACCAGCCCGCCTGAAGATATTGTTGCATTATCTGAGCAACACGTAAGGGAACAAAATGAACTGCAGCTCCCTCTGCCACTTATTTACCTTCTGTTTAAACAGTGCCTCTTCAGTCTGCTCCCTTCCCCTCCCGTGCACCCACTTACTCGGCACCTCTCGCAGGGCTGCCCAGTCTATTTTTAAAAGCATGCTGCTGGCTTTTATCTTAAGCTGCCTGATTTTTTTTTTTTTTTATTTTTTTTTTTTTTTTTTTTTTTT
>NW_015090855.1:4863801-4882116 GCF_001431845.1 Calidris pugnax
GTTCGTTGTTTTTTTTTTTAAGCTCCTTTTTTTTTTTTTTTTTTTAATTTTTTTTTTTTTTTTTAGCTCTTGTACTCTTTAAACTTCTTTAAAACATGTTGGCAGATAAAAGTAGCGAGGGGAGATATAGTGAATGCATCACGCTTGGCATTGCAAGTTGAGAAAGCAGGCAGGAGATAAAAACCAAATAGATTAAAAATGAATACCTAAACTCAACAATTAGGGCCAAACGGCAGCGGTCCTCACTCAGGGGAGTACCTCCCATGTGCTCAAAAGGGGGGTTTATTTGAATCAAGACTTTAGGACTGGTTCTTATCCAGCTGCTGGCAGCAAACACGCTTGGGTGCTCACAGCGGGGAAGAGGAGCAGCCCGGCAGCTGCGAGGAGTCCTGCAAAAGGGGCTTGCTCCCCCAGCTCTAAGCCACTTTGAAATTATCTGGGGTTTGCCAGGTGGCTGAAGGCTCTGCTGGTTCCAGTTCTGAGCCCTCACCAGCAGCACTGAGGTCAGTGGACTTGCAGAGGAGGAAATACCAGCAGGAGAGTCTCCAGCACCGTTCTCTGTCATGGGAAGGTGGGAGGCTGCCAGAAACATGTGGCTTGAAAATCCAGTGTCCTCATCCGTGCCTGCAGTTGTGACCCCAAACCGGGATGCATTTAGCACCCTTGAACAGGGAGGCTGGTTTCAACATTGAGCCTAAAGCCTTCAGCAGTAATTAGAATGAGAGACTTACAGGCCATGAATGCTGGCATGGCACTAGATGCTGCAAACAGGGATGATGAGTTGACTACACTGATACATCACCTGACAATGTGAGAAATGGCTTCCTAGACTTCACATTTTTGTGGTTAGGAGATTTTCTAACCCGTGCCTTTGATCTAGATTTTTCCCAACTAATATTGGGGTGCTCTGACACCACTGCAGAGCTGTCCTGAGCATCCCACTGATGGTCCTGTGGGGCCCAGAGCTGCCTCTGTGGCACTGTGCGTGTCTCGGGCTGAGCTCGGCTCCATTTCAGATTCAGAACATTTCTGAGAACTGGTTGAAACGAGGACTCACTAACACTTCCATCAGATGCTGGCGGGCCTTTTTGTGCCAGGAAAACGGATGTGTGCAACAGCAAAAGTGCCTGGAAGCATCCCAAAGCCTGAGTGAAATGAGGGAATTTTGAGTGGCACCAAACAAAAGGAGCAGTGATTTAATCTCCACAGATGGGGAGGGGGGAGCAGTGTCAGGAAAAGCAGGAGGATGAGATTAGCTAGGCAGTAAAATGAAAATGAGCAAGAGGTGGAGCGAACTGCGCTGAGATAAGAGGAGGTGGATTACAGGGCTGGCAGATGGAGGGGGAGCAGGCAGCCAAACAGTGAACAAAAAAAACAGGTAATAAATTTGGAAAAATCATAATCAACAATGTTAAATGCAATTTTCAACTAATTTTCTCCAAGGATGTACATGGTTATGGCAGAGGGATGTACAGTGCTGTCCCCTCAGGGTGCAGTGACACTGCTCCGTGTTGTGGCGGTGGCCTTCAGCCCAGGCCACTGCAAATGGCCACCAAGGTGTGCTCGCCTGGACTCTAGACCCCTCCAAGCAGCCAGAATCCTTTCCTTCACATGGATAAAGCAAGTCCTTCAACACCAAAAGGTGAAAGAAATTTCTTCTTTCTGGAGGGTCTGACCATCCATTTGACTCAGCCTAATTCAGGAAAGCGACACATCGTCTCTTTCGCTGCTGAAAGGAGCATTTCCTCAAGCCTCGCAGGAGCACATTAGCCTGGGTATCGCAGTTCCGGGTGATAAGGCAGCTTTTATCAAGAAACTTTCATTAATGCAGTTCAACTGGCAATAGGCGATTGATAATAAGCAGACATTTGACCGCTATTTAAGTCATTAAGCCCTTACCCACTGCGTTTTTGGAGGATAATCTCCAGAATATCTTTGGCTGTGTCATTTTAGCAAAGCCATGCTGCAGCTTTCCAGATCTGTGCATCCCCCCACGCATCCCCCAATTTTCCATTACCCCAGGCGGGTCAGTGCCTGATGGCAACACGTCTGTCTCAGTTCTCCCTGTCTCAGGAGGTTACAGGAAATCATTTATTTGTTGTTGTATTTTGAGTCTGGGAGAGAAATGATACTATCTGGGTAATGCAAAGGGGAAAAAAAAAAAAGGGTGAATTAATGAACTAAGATAAGAATTACCTTGTGAGCCTGAGACCTCTCTTTTGGGTAGGGGCAGGTTTTTGCTCTGTCCCGGTGGAGTGCCTGGTCCCAGAGGGTTTGCAGCACTATTGCAGGGCAAAGGAACAGCGGTGGTGGCTCCCACATCCTTGCAAACATCTGCCTGGAATAATAAATACATGTTTTGAGTTGACAATTTCCCACCCAAATGTAAGGCAAGGTCAGATTAACCCCAATGTTGCTAAACTGGGTTAAATGATCCCTGCTTTCAGCCTGTCCCTTCCTTATTCCCCAAATGGATACACCTCTTCCCCTCTCTGTCCTTTTAGTTTATATCAGGTTCCCTAATCTCCAGCACACCCAGGAGAGGAGGCAGCAGCAAGTAGAGTGCAATCTTGGGAAGAGGACGGGGTCAAGGGGAAGGCAGAGAGAGCCTCGGTCAGGAGATCTTTGTCCAAGAGCCTTCTTAAAAATCTGCATGACTCCTAGCTATCAGCATGTTATTAGGAATAAAAAACATTTCTACTGTGCTGAAATGACTGCATTTAAGAGCTGCTTTTTTTTTTTTTTTTTTCTTCCTTAGGAAAGCACTGTGGTCAGCCAGTTCTTGGACAGACTGTGGGAGTTAAGTGCATGAAATTCAATACTCTATGTTATATACCAGAGGTCAGGCTAAGGGTCCCTTCAGCAGATCTAAAACATAAATTTAGCAAACTGTTACCAAAAAAGTCCCTCTAAAACCCCCTAAAGTTTTCCATTCAGCTCCTAGAAAACTCTGAAAGAGCAAGACCTGCTTGCAGAAAGTTAGCAAAGTGGCCAAAACCATCGGGACTCTACATCTGACTTCATTTTTCACAGCGCCCACGCTCCCTGCCCAGCCACGGCCAGTCGGGGAGGCTCAGCATCGCCCTGATGAAGCCCAGGGCTCCCAGCTCCCCAGGCACTCGCTCCTCATTTGACCCCCAGATGCTGCTGGATTTCACATGCTGTTCCTCCCTCGCCCAAGCTGCGATGTGAGATAGCTCATCCTGCTGGAAACTATAACTAAAAACATTGTCTAAAAACAAATCCTCTTTCTGTGTGCCCGGAGGGGAGGAGCGGTCCCTGACGAGCACAGAAAAACGGAGCTTGAATAAATAGCTGAGCAGAGAGCGACCCAGGAGGGCAGCTCAGACCGGCAGCTTCGGAGGAACTGTTTCACAGGAGGAGCTCAGCACACTGCACAAGTCAGAGAAAGCCCTCGACGTTGATTTACTGAGCTGGGATGTGCCCAAATCCAGCCCAGGAGGCTGCATGTGCTGCAGCTGAAATCAGTTGTGTCAGGTTCAGGCAACGGGTTGTGTCTTGGCACCAGGTGTTAAGAGGAGCCCATTTCCACCACAGGATTAGCAGCAGGATATACAGCACATACTCACTGCAAAACTGTGATAGTATCAAAGCTCCATCTGCACTCAGGATGGAACTCGGAGCTATTAATGACTACTGTGGGAGAGCTAGCATTTTTTTCTTATTACCAGTTAAATAAGTTTTAAATAATGTAACTAAATAAGCTTTCCTACACCCTGAAAACCAATATATAAGTAATATATATACATATACTTTTATATAAGTAAAAAATATATATAGGGAAAGGGAGAGTTGCACAGATTTTTAAAAAACACGCAATATTTAACATGCTGTGTTTACTCTTTTCTTTAGAGGAGCTCAACTGTTCTCTGCTCAGATGCAAATAAAGCCACATACTTCCACTCTAGGTATTTTTGGTCAGAAGGAAAAGATAAATAGATAGTGTATTTCAAACGTCACACTTTCAGCCAGCTTTATCTAACTTTGGTCAAGAATTTAAAACTTTGCACTGGACGCTAGCACATTTCAAGCTCGAACTGTAATTCTCTTCTCCTGACAAGAATTTGCTGCTAACGGAGCCTTTCTGTGACATGGGAACCAACCCGCTGAAGCTGAAAACCAAGGCTGTCAAACTCATTTCACTTACTAGTTATGAAATGGGAAAAAACAAGCGAGCTTCAGTGTCACATGGAAACATGAGTGCAGCGGTGACACGGCCTTTCACACACCGTGTCAGCACTAAAAAACAGCGTATAGATTATTTGGAAAGTAATAAGCACTGATCTCGTGATTCTATTCTGGGCTGGTCCTATGACAAAAAAGGGAGGGGAAAAAAAACCAAAAAACATCAAAAACAAAACCCGAAGCTGAAAAGCACAGAACGATTTGCTGTTGTGCCCGTGACAAGGGGCGAGGGTGGCGTGGTGGCTTTGCTGTCTCAGCGGAGCTCGCCCGGCCGTCGGCAGGGACCCCCCGGCTCCCCCAGCACCAACCACGTGAGCCCTCTGGTCCAGGGACGGGATGATTTACACGGGGACAACTGCTGAAGTCACCACCCCCAGCCGCCTGCTGCACGGAGAGCTTGGCTGCTCCCAGCCCCCCCGACACACAACAGCTTAGAGCTGGCTATTTTCCTTCTGGTTTGTTTTTTTTTTTTTTTTCTTTTCAGGCCAGCAGCCAGTGCCAGGTCATCCTGCTGGTTTGCCCCACACAGTTCAGAGATGGCTTTGCAAAGAGGTGAGCTGTCTGTGCAGCTCACAGCAGCGGGGAGCCGTGTCCCACCGGCCACCCCAGGAGAGGACATCCCAGCCCCGGGACACACATGTCTCCGTTCAGCCTCCCACCTCCGAGGTCAGAACAGATGTTTGGAATGGCTCTTTCTAATCTTCAGCACGTCAAACCTTATTAGTTGATTTTATTAAGTCTCTCTCCAAACATCTCTAAAGTAATTTTCGGTGTTGATTTATCCCAAAATAGCCACTCAGTATGAACTTTTGGCAGCCATAACCTAAGCTGGATGAGACCCTGGAGGGCCAGGTTAAGAAGGAAAGTCACAGTCCAACCTGCTCATCCTTTCCACTTGCACAGCTCCTTCCCAGCCTCATTCAGCCCCAAAATCTCCTTGACCTTAGGAACCCTGCAAGCATCCCTGCTCCTCCAGCTACCTTGAGCTCAAAACTGGGCCCAGGACAAAACTCTGCTTATGAACAGCTTCAGCCACTGGTGAAGATCTGCATTTGGACCCAGAGTGTATAACTGTGGGTACCCTCCACCACCAAACAGCCCACATGACCCTTCCAGTTACAACAGGCATTTTTTTCTACTGTCAGAGAGATGAGAGCTCTGTCAGACAGAGGTACGGAGCTTCTGCAACTGTTAATTATTAAAAGCACTTATCAGTAAATCTGGGACAGAAACTATAGCAATGAGTGGATGGCAAATTTTTTGTGAGCCATAAAATTTCCGTGAGAGAACTTTTCAGGGAAAAGAGCTGGAGAAAATCATAATGTATTTTAAGGGTAGTATAAACTCTTATCAGTGACTGTTTTGACACAGTTTTAACCTCTGGCTACAGAGGTTTACAATTTAAAAGACATCTGGTAACTGATGATTTGGCAAGGCAGACAATTTAAGAGACATCTGGTAACTGATGATTTTGCAAAGCTACAAGTCCATTGCATACATTCAAATGAGCTTGAAAAAAGCACAGGCACATCTGGTTTCATGAATCAGAGCTCGGAAAAAAACCCCTCTCTTTTGCAGTGTTGCTGCTGGTAGTGGTTTTGCCAACAGTGAAGTTGAGGGTGAGTAAAAAGCAGAGCAGACCTAACCTCAGGGTGGAGGGTCGGGATGTGCAGACACCCTCCTGGGCTCAGCAGGCTGGAGCCGGACCTCAGGGAACCTCTGCCTGGTCTTCACCCAAGTCCCAGCTCCGTGATGCCTCCTGCCTTCCAAAGGAGATCCTGGATTTCTTATTGCCATGGCAATGTTTTCGGGCTGCAGTCACCGTGCAGCGGCCACCAACTTGGCAAACCTGAGGGCACAGTGTTGCTCCCTGCTGAGAAGACCACCATGGATAGAAAGAGGCCCATAATGTCACAAAATGCCCGTAGCCTGCACCATGTTAGTGCTCCCACAGGACTGAGCACAGAGGCAGCCACGTTGCTTTCACTTACTGTTCTTTTTCAGTTAGACAAGAGTAACGGGTGGGAACACATTCTGTCCACCCACCAGGGCAGCCCCAAGCTGCTGTAGCCTCCCTCCTGGCCTGATGGACCTTCCACCATTTCCCATCAGATCTCACAAGCAATGGTGCTCCTGTGATACAACAGGCTTGTGGCTTGGTCCTCAACCCATCCTTCCTCTTAATGCCAGGCCAGCAGCACAGGACACCCTTCCTCATCCCAAGTATCACCTTTTTTCACCTGGCCATAGAATTATTTACATCTTTTCCATATCAGAAAAAAGGGTCAGATTCAGCCCTGAGTCAAAAGGTCTTCACTTGGTCCTGGATGTGTTGAGAACGTGACACAAGAGCTGGAGCACAGAAAATCCTGGCTGTGTAAGTAACAGGGAATTCTGCCAAAAAGGCCAGGGATTTTTTTCAGTAGTTGGTCCTTGGAGAATGCCTTCTTTGACAAAAACAAAAACAAAAAAATATATCTAAAAAATCCATCCCTTGCAAGCTTATGAAAGCATGGCCACATGCCATAGAGGCTTTCTAGCTCCTCAGTAATGTCCCTCATCATAATCCAAATGGCAGGAATGTACCTGAGCATTCAGAGAGCTGCTATGTTATGAGCACACTTAATTACAAATGCAGCCTCGTGTCTTTCCTTCTTCACAGGGACAAATCTCTCAGCTAGAAAATCTCATTTTCCTCTAACGGTCTGTTCCACCACCTGACCGAAAACCTCACCGAATTTAAGGAAACTATGACTTGACTCCTGACCGGGTCTTGCCAGGAGAATTACCTGAAGTCTTGTTCACCAAGGTCCAGTTTTCTTCTCTTGAATTTGGTGGGAATTCCCTGCGGCCCCTGACTCCAGCGAGGGGAGGCTCAGCCCTCAGTTTCTGAGCTGTCACTGTGCTCCAGGGTCTGTGCTATCTGGAGTTTTTCCTGCAGCCAGGCTGGCTCGATTCCAGCGGCTGGAAATGAGCTTCCTGAGCCATCCCCTCTCTTATCACTCACTGCCTTAAACAAGTTCGACCTTTTGATTGATCTGAACTTTGGCCAGCATTAAAACACTTGTTCTAAGTGATGAGGTCAGTCGCTCAGCTTTCTGCTTTGTGTAACGGGGCAGTTAATGCTACGGTGGTTTTAAATCATGGCACATACCCAACCGTGAGGACAAGAGCAGAAACAAAACTCACCAGAGGTTGTCCCCAGACACTGGATTGGGTCAGGCTTGAGCGTAGCACAGTCTCAGCTTTCAGCTCCTGCCTCGTGGTTACTCCTGGTTGTACACATTTCAAAGAAAAAGAAACCTGTCAAATAATCTAGAAAATGTTTTTATCCCTCAGTCCTCCTCTCCTTTCCATCATCCCCTCATGACTTCCCAAAGCCATCCCTTGACTGTGGAGGAAGCCTCCTGCAAAGGATGGTTGAGTCACTGCCGACCCCGAGCATAGGTTTTTAATAACTAACAACGACAAACAAAACCTCAGGACTAAGAGAATGTTTCCATGGCATTTAAAATAGACTTGGAAGGAAAGAGATTTTGTCTAAACAAATAAACATAGTCCTCAAGCTGTCACAGGCCAGAATTCATAACATCATGCTATATGTCAGACTTGGAAATTAAAAAAAACCCAACTGGAAATGGACTACAAAGAACGAGCTGAAAGAAATGCAAAACTCAACCATGCAGGGAAAACCACACTGGAGTGAATCCAAATCTTTTCATCATTGTAAAAGTATTTTATGTTAAAATGAAGAGGAATCTATTTTATTAATGCAGGTTTTTTTTCTCTGCCACCACTGCAGGATTCTGTACAAACAAAAAAAAGTGCTGTCAGTGTCTTCATTGATCTCAATTTTACATAAAGCAGTTGGGAACTGAGGGGCATTTTTTTGAGTCATGTGACAAACAGGAGTAACGATGGGGCTTTTTTTTTTTTCCTTGCTTGCAGAAGAATGCTCAGGAGTTTAAAAGATCTGATAATGTTTGCTTGTTTGCAATTACAGCTGGAAAAACTACAAAGGAAATCTTAGTTGTAGAAGGAAAACTTATCTATAAACCTAAGCATTGAGAAACAGTTTTTCTTCAGGAGTTTCCACACTGTGAAGCTTTGCATTTTCAAGCCTCCCCACTGTTGGTCATCATGTCACTGCTATAAGAAGTCACAGCTTCACACTTCGTGTGAAGTGACATCTCAGATTGTTAGGACACAACCAAGGGGAAAGTACCTGGATATGGTCACATCTAAGGATGGTGTGACCACCGTCTAGGCAGACGGGTTGATGCATCCTCTGTCAGGTGAAACTTCTTCCTGGTCTGTAGGTTGATTCTTAGGTGCAATGAATTCCAGTTAAAGTGTATGGAAAACCAGAATAAAACTCATTACAGTAGTCCACTTCCAAAGTGCAGTCTTGTGGCTAATTTCCTACGGGAACATCTTGCTGCCATGGCTGTTTGGATTTCCCATAACCTTTGGAAAGAAGAAAGCACTGGAGCATTAGAAAGGACCTCCTAGAAACATAGCATTTACAGACCAATGTCTCCAGCATCATCTACCCAGCGTCAGCTTCAGCTTAGGTCATTCTCTAGCCAGAGGCTGATTCTGGTGCCACATGAGCAGCTCTCTGTGTCAACAGCAGCTGTGGGAAGGCACGGTGGAGGGAAGCTGGGCATTGCTTAGCTGATGAATGGGCATCACCAATCTCTCGGTCCTCACTGCATACTGGCCAAAATGGCCCTGCTGGGTGGAAGGAAGAGCAGCAACAGCCACCTCCACAGTTACTTCTCCTGCAAGATGGGCTGCCCAGAGTCTCCCAAGGACAGGGCTGAACTGCAGCCAGGCAGGGTAGACAACTTGCAGACACTGAGCTGAGGGGAAACCCGCTCTGTCCCTGCAGTGACTCATGAAACCAAATTAAGCCTGTGCCGCTTTACTGCTGCTCCCTGGGGGCTGATTTAAGAAGTACTAGCACCTAGCAAAACCACTTCAACCATTGAATAACACCAGTCATTTCCAGTTTGCAAACCCTACAAGATTTTTAATGTATTTACAAACCCACTTATAGCCAGTGCCAGAAGGCTCGTTAATCTTGGTTAGCCCTTGCTGTTTCTTTAGAAGAGAACCACAGAGCCCCAAAGGTCTGCAACTACCACACTCCCTTATTTACTGCCAACCCTAGTCAAGAATCTGGTGTTACTTGCCCAAACATGTCATTTCTTCAGGGGAAAATGGCTAAATCTTGAGTGAAAGGGTGTGATGGCTGGGGTACATCAGTGCTCGCCTGCAGCAGAGAGTGATGCTGTGCACTTCCCCACGGGGCTGTGTCACAGCACGGGTCTCTCTGCACAGGGTACCCTGACACGCTTTGAGGAAGAGCACGGCCCTACAACACCGACAGCATCTGAATGCAAAGGGAGGGAGGAAGGCAGGAGAGCAAGAACGCCACTTTTCAGAGCTCATCATTCAATACACACACACACACACACACAAAAAATCCACAGGAGCCACGTGCAGGGTCCTGAATCCATGCCAGCAGAAAGAGGAGGGAAAAAAATACATTTTTTAAAATTTTATTTTAAAAACAAGCACACAAACATGAGTGCCTATAAATCTTACATAGCAACATTCTGTCCTTTGGATCGTCTCCCCATGTCCATGCTCATTTGGAAAGTTAAATAAAGCTAGTATCTTGTAAAATATTAATTAAAGTAAGCATTATACTGGGTCCCATGAATCATTTTATGTGTGTTCAATATTTGCAAGTGTCACCATGGTGAAGAGTTGCACCTAGCTACGCTGCATTAGTTAGAAAGACTGGTGAGCAATTGCTCAGCCATTGCTACTGGCTTCCCAAACCATAAACCTGTCATCTGGACTATGACAGCTCAGAGATCATAAAATAAGGCTTACAAGTCAACATCACTATTTGAAGTTAATCCATGGCTCATGTCAGCTGTAAAAGTTAATGTTACAAATACAGAAATATCTACAATAGAGAAGTATTGACTGCTAAATACGGACATCGACTGAGATAAAACAGAAGTGAAGATAGGGCCTTTCACAGAAACCTGAGCCAATAAATTAATGGGCAAGTGATTAGGATATAATATGAAGTGTGAAGGTTTTAATGATCACAAGAACAAAACAAGAAAATCCTTTGAAAGCTCACTAATGTGCCCTCTCAAGAGATTCTGTACACTCCGGTTTCAGGGCATATCCCTAGATACCAGGAAAAGTGTCTTACAGATTATATTTTTTGGAAAGAGATTTGCAGAATGTGTCCCTAAATTCACAGAGATCTAGTGGCCGCATACAAATAGTCAGTGTCCTATGAAAAAGCAGCATCTCATGTCTAGCAAAAATGGCATTAATTGTACTTTAAGCAAATTTGGATCTGAGTACAAGATACTAGCTTTATTTAACTTTCCAAATGTGAGTGAGTATGGGGAGATGATCCATTTACCATGCAATCACTGCCAGGTGGTAACCAAAAGCACTTATCTGAGTCTTTCTATATGGGATCACTCATAAAAAGGAGACTTTAAAACTGTTGAGCACAACATCTGGATCAGACTCTGCCACAGGCTATTCTTTTATCAGGTTGGCTTCTCTGTGGCTTGTGTCCTGAGGAAGCTCTTGGTGCTCTCCCGTGCTCTGTTGGGGCTGCAGTAACAAGATCAAGCCATTCCCCAGTGCTAAGCATCCAACCAGATGAACCGCCGGGGGAAAGAGAACCTCACACATCCCTCCTCCTCCCCTGCTCTCGGCCCACTGAATATCTCAGATCATCAGTGTTTTGGATGACCGAATAAACAGGATTATCCTCTCCCAGCGCCTGTTAAGTCAAAACTGTATGGCGATCCTATTAGTGGATCGCAACAGTGTGAGTATATCCAAGCAGGAGATTATCTTTTGCTTGCTCTGTGGAGCTGAAAACAGTACCGGGAAATTTTTAATCTCCATGAAGGGGACACTAGAGCTCACAGAAAGAAAATCAAATTCATTTTTATTATCCTTCTCAACCAGCTGCCTAGCTCAAAAAAGTTATCCTGATCGACAAAGTCATAAACTTCTTTCGTTGATACAGTGCCGGATTTGGGGTGCCAAGGAAAAACATCTTACACGCAGAGCCTTTTTCATCCCAACTGATCCCAGAATGCTTTACAAGCGCCGCATGCAAACGGCACGTGGGATTAGCAGCACTTTACAGTGGTCTGTCTCTCTTCCCACCGAGGGTAGAGAGAATAGAAGTGGGACTTGCCGTTGAGTAAAATGTGAACCAGGCTGGAACGTGGCCAGGACACCCAGATCAAGACTCGCATTCATTTGGAAACCGCTGCCACAATGGCCCTGTTGATCGGGACTTTGGGTTTACGTTTTGTCCAAAACAATGTAGAAGCTACAATGGGGCATAAAAGGATGCCATTTAAAACATGTTGGTAATTCATCGTTATTTATTTTTCAAGCACTCAAAGATAAAAAATATTGAAAGAACAAGCAAAGGAGGAAATGCCCATATCTAAATTAAAATCTTCTTAAATAAACTATCTAGGTTTTAACACAGGGTAGCATGCAAGCAAAGCCAGCCAGCTCCCAACCCTTTTATACACATGCATGCAGAAAAATAAATTCCTTCAAAAGAAGCTTTGAAGAGCATAATTAAGCATGAAAGTTACCATATATTAAATTATACATCTAGTAAAAAAGAGTCATTAGCCCAACAAATGGGCTGTTAATGATTTTAGGTTTGCCTAAGGCCATAAGCTAATAAACTAGTGATTAACCACTATTTCTGGGATATTGCTGTTGAAAGCTGGCAGCCTGATGTCACAGCACTCTCCCGCAGCTTAGGAACTGCAGAAAAAATAAAACCAATGAAAAAACTGTGCAGTATTTGGGCCATAGAAACAACCAGAGTTTGGGGTGGGGGAAACCCTTGCTCTGAGGCACCGCAAACTCTGTCACTTATCAAGACACTTGATTTCTACTCTATGTGTTGAGATTGCAAAATATGGGACTTCCCAAGTCCAAGCTGAACCAAGCAGAGCAGCCAGAAGAACCCCTTCCAAGGCAAGAGCTTACACGGGTACTACAGTTACTGGCGCAGGGCAAACTTTTTGAAATGAAAATACAAGCATGCTCACCAACCTCACCTCCATACAAGCAAGTGGACATTTGTCAACGCAACTTCAGACAAATAAAACACTTCTTCACCAAGACAAATACAGTGCACTGGGCAACATTACAGGTCCAAGAAACTAGATAAATGAAGTAAAGTTTTTCAAAGGACATAATTACTCGGTAGTTCAAAACAGAGAAGCGATCCAGTAAATTGAAGAAAAAAGTTGTTCATCCCTCAATCAGCACCTTCACCAGCAGGCTCAGCAGAGCCCCTCAGTTTGGCTTTACCATGGGCAAGGGACCATGCATGAGCTCCCAAAACTCTGAAAGAAGAAAAGCCCGTCCATCTCCATATTGCAATTCACAGAACAGTCCAAAACCAGAGAGGGACCCCAGGGACTCAGCCAGCCTGGCCCGCTGGTTGCACAACTCCCATCGCACATCGTCTGCCGCAGCTCAGTCCCCAGGCCTGGCCGGGGATGCCCAGCGAGCCCAGCCTGGCTCCTCCAGTGGCAGCTCAATAGCCACCCGGCCCACTGGGTGCACAACTCCCATCGCACATCGTCTGCCGCAGCTCAGTCCCCAGGCCTGGCCGGGGATGCCCAGCGAGCCCAGCCTGGCTCCTCCAGTGGCAGCTCAATAGCCACCCTGGGAGGGCTCAGCTGCTCCCTTCATTGCCAAAATATCTACCTCTCCCCTCTCTCTGGCTGATTTCTGATTCCTGTGGTGAAATGTGAAAGTGTAGAAGCTGTATTTCGTCCCAGCGGCCCCGAGCCGTGCCGGGCGCTTCATTGTTTGCTCCCTAGAGAGTTACTAATGGTTTGATCTGACATAAAGTTCTCACTCCTACAATAAATAGCATAAGCACAGCACTCTCCAGGAAGGACTAAAAGCAAAATGAGAGATTTGTTTCATTTAAGGAAGCTTTTCCTCAAGGATTTCTTAATGCTTTTCACTGATCAGTAGTTCTGATGGCTTTTTTTTTTTTTAATAAATGGACAAAGTATTTTCCTCTGTAAGTGATCTTGTGATTAAGGTTCAAGAAGAAAAAAAATAATAAATCAGATTCTGTTTCAGTGGAGACAACTGCAAAAACTCCCACTGACTGCAGTTACTAATAGAATAAGGCCCATGTACAAACTTTGGAAGTATGTTTTTCTGGAAGCTATTGACCAAATACTGAAAAGAGTTCACATTTTTTTCTTATTTTCTACTTTCCTTATGGTAACATTTAAAGCATAACCTCAGATGGTTTTGTTGAACTGTGTTTTTAAAGTCTACATTACTGTGTAATATGTCATATGTATAGTTCCCGATTCTTCTCATAAATGCTGGTTTTTTTTTTCTTATTATTCCTAACCAAAGAACATGTTTAATTTCGGCAGCAGTTGCAGCCTTCAGATTAAATAGAGCAGCCATTGACTTTCCCTGAGTCTCAGACACTTCTGAAAATAAGTTTTTTGGCACCCACTAAGGAACACACTGAACATCTCCTTTAGTTACGGGCCCTCAAAATAAAAAGAACTTATAAAGTTATTACATGTATCTATAAGAATTTGATCTGAGATGTTATTTAACTCTCCTTATAAATATTCAGGGCTGCTCTCGCTGAAGTCAGAATATCTTCAGTGCAATCAGCGGTGGCTTCACAGGGTACAACTGGACAAATAAGATAATAATTAAACATAAGAATCAAATTATTCCTTTTTATCATCCTCACCTGCATTTGTAGGCTTGTACAACAGAGTCATGCAAAGGGCACTGGAGGAACAACCTACATCAGATCTTGAATGCCGGCAGCTCTGAACTTCTCCAGTGCACACAGCTCTGCCCTTCAGTCACAGTTCTTAATATTTAAAATGACCTTTCCAAATCGGTTTTGTTTTTAATATGTTAAAGAATCTTTCCCACTGAAGTGAGTAGATTTTCCAGTGAACTCCAGCACTTAACCCTGCAGCATTTTACTATTTCGAGATTAGAGCATGAGCTTCAAAATTTGTCCTGAAGAACAAATATCTGCATGAAGTTATGATGACGTTGTACTGAGCCTAAGAGTCATCCTGGAATAGAAAACAATCCAAGCAACATTATTTGGCTCTGGACAGAAATTTTCCCAGAAGTTCAGGAGCAATTGCCTCTCTTCTGCTAAAGCTACAAATAATTCTTAGTCTGGGCTCCTGTGGACAACATACTCTATAACCTGTCAAAATTGAATATTCTGTCATCAACAGTTTATATTATACCTTTTCCAATTCCATTTTGTTCCAAAGATGACTTTCTGAAGGAGGCTAATACTCAAACATTTTTGCCTTCTAATAGGTAGACATGCCCAAGCACAAATGCAAACAGACTTTGTGAGGTTTTCAACCTTTACCTTTACAAGGAACTACAACAGATTTGCATTATTTTTTATTAAAAGCAGATTTGTTTTTGCTATAAAAAAGCCCAGCAGGGGTGTTTTATTACCACAGCTGACCACAAGATGGAAATCCTTTTCCATAAGATGTCTCCTGATTAGGAAAAATACTAATTAAAAAAAACCCACAAAACAAACCAGCTTTTTTTTTACAGGAAAGTGTTTTAAAAGGAGCAAACCCAAAAGGATGCTCAACCCATCAGCAACCTGTTTGGGATGCCTCACCTATTTCATGTTCTTTCTCCATCCAGGAAAAAAAAATACACCTTACAGAAATTGGTAAGATCCTTTTACCCAGGTGGACAGCTGAGCTTGTCAACAATTTAGTTTATCTAAAAGAAGCTTAATCTTCATTTGATCAAGCCCCAAGCCTTTTGCTGAGATGTTATCCCTTTTCCAAGACGGGCAGTTTTACTCGGAAATCATCCTGCTGGAAATCCCTGACTGGCTCTAGTCGTCACACCAGCAGCTCAGACACACCGAGCAGAGAAAAGCACCATTGACAAGTGCTCATTGTTTAATTTGGAAATGTGAAGGATAAAGTAAGCTCTTTCTTCACACCATTACAGGTGTTTTTTTTTTTTTTTTAGAGTTAAAAAACCCTCTGAGGAACGGTTCCAGCCACCCAAAGCCTGGGGTCAGGGAGTTCAGCGGGATTTTATCTAACCTGCTACACTCTACCCTGCACAAACAAAACCACTGGGCTGGGATCTAAATGCTAAATGTCATTTATTTTTGTTGTTTCTTATTTACAAAAATGTGCAGAGACTGGCGCTGGGATGCCACTGGGCATAAACAGAACTGAAAGGCTATTCCTGTCCCCGGGGGCAGGAGCAGGGCTAGTGAGGAGACGTGTCCCTTTCCCACCTCCAAAGCCCATGGGCTGCGGCATCTTCTGCAGCCCGGGAGGGAGGGAGGGCTACGATGCTGCAGGGACCCTCACCCACGCTGCCACTGCAGCCAGCCAAGCTCACTCCAACTTGCTTTTGAACAAAATATTACTATGAAAGAAACGAACGAATGTCTTCCCTGTTTTTAATTATCTAATCAAGTTTTCCACTCTAATACACGCATAAGCAGGGAGCTACATTTAAAGATAGAGAAGGCATTTGCATCTGCTTTCCTGATTATAGTAGTTGCACATTTTACTTTAAACATCAATGGCTTGCAACTGCTATTCAAATGATATGGAAATTGCTACTTTATACTGAAATTTCCCTTAAGCAACAAAGGAAGGCATTAGCACATGGCTCTCATTTTTTTTTCTTTTCTCTTCTTCTTTTCATTTTAATAAAACACGGTGGCTGCAGAAAACTCTTTGATGGTTCAGGAACAACACCTGTACCTTTTAGTATTTTATTCATACCAAGATACAGAATACTTGAGTCCTTTTGTGTAACTATTATGACAACAATTTCTAACTAAAATACTCTTCTTTATCTGAAACACTGGCTTAAATTCATTTTCACAAGACCTCCTCACCACAAAAAAATATATACATAGGCTATATGGATAATTATGCAAGGGAATTAAGGTACCAGCAACAATTTATAATTATTTTCCGATTTAGATGAAGCTAATCAATTTGATGTTTTCATAGAGACTGTCTTGTTTGCACCCACCCAAGAAACAGCTCTCATGTGGTCAGTCCCACTCAAGACTGAATCCTACCCATGATATGGCAGAATCAGTGCAAACGAGAATAAGGCCACAGTCAAACCACAGTGTGAATTTTTCCCACTAAAGATCTCTTAAGTAAAATCAGTTGCATTCTGACAATTTTCAGGATTGATCCTTTAATTCCTGTCCAGCTCTGCACCTTTTTATGTAACCCTAAAGACAGTGACTTTTTAGTGAAATTTAATGGTAAACTTCCCTCCAGGCATTAGAGGTATAAGATATGAGAGATATAAAGACAGTTCTACTAGTCTCCCAAAAATCAATTACTTTTGCAGAAGACTGATTAAAAACACTTTACAGATTTTTGAATGTTACTGCAAGTTATTGATAGAGTAGAGAAATATGAGCAAATGTGTATGATTGGCTTCTTACGTACCTTACAGGTACCTATCACAAAAGAGTTTCAAGAGGACCATCATCCTTTTCCATTGACTCTGTTGTTATGGAACATTGGTCATCCCCATCATGTACCTTAATCTGCACAGTTCCTCTTAGCATGGCTGTCCAGAATCTGCCAGGGAAAGTAAAAGCACATTACAAACACAATATTTTTAAAATAATCCCATGCAGACACATTGACAGAATTAATTTGCAAAACAGTCTGTCTAAAGAGAGTGACTCACAACGTTTCTATTTTGATTTCAAAGCCTGGAGGCTTCAGGGTGTTAGAATGGTGGGAGATTACCAAGTCTTGACCAAATCAGACACTTTCCTGTTCTTGAAATTAGCTAATTAATTTAAAAACTAAACCACTGATCTCCACGATTTGGTTCTTGTGTTCCTTAAGCATCTAGCACAGATCTGGTGAGAAACTTTCAATTCTTCATATGCAGGTTCAGAGGAGAAATGCAAACAGAATGACTGAACACAGCACCTCCTCTCTCTCAATAACGAATTTCAGTGCATCACAGGCAGCGATGCCCACCCAGAGCTGCCTACGTTATGCAGAGGCACAAATCCTGCTCTTAACTCACGCGCCCCTGCAACCCCACGGCCTTGGGTGGGTTTTTTTTCTCACAAACGTGAAAAGGACAACGTTCCTTAGAAACGTAGGCCCTGCATTCATCACACTGAAACCATCACAACAGGGCCGGCTACGGTATATCCATGCGAGGGCCCCGATAACCACACTCGCACTTTTGGTTTTGTTAGTCCCACATGAATATTTATGTGCATTTCCATGCCATGTCCCCCGGTTTGCACAGGGCACAGGTTGTCAGCGGCTGAAAGCCATTAGCATCTGACAGCTGCTAAAATACTCACAAACATGAAAAGGACAACGTTCCTCAGAAACGTTGGCCCTGCATTCATCACACTGAAACCATCACAACAGGGCCGGCTACGGTATATCCATGCGAGGGCCCCGATAACCACACTCGCACTTTTGGTTTTGTTAGTCCCACATGAATATTTATGTGCATTTCCATGCCATGTCCCCCGGTTTGCACAGGGCACAGGTTGTCAGCGGCTGAAAGCCATTAGCATCTGACAGCTGCTAAAATAGCTTGTTGGGAACAAATAGGTGGCCCCGGCCATTGTCTGGCAGGCAGGTGATTAAGGCATCATTACAAGCTGCATCTTCTTTGGCAGCTGCACGGACAAGGAGGGCCCTTCTCGCACTGCTCAGCCCTGCCTGGTGGAGGGGAGATTTAATTATTATCACTACATAATGGGCAGTTTGTAGAAGACGGAGACCTGACAGAAACAGATAGTGGGCAAACACAGGGCACAGACCGCAGCCGATGAAGTAATTACAATCCAAATAAGAGTGTATGAGCTGGCTGGGAGCAGCAGATGTTGCCGTCCATCAGCATCTCCATACAAAACATATGTTCAAATGTTACTTGAAAAAAAGGCAGCAGAACATTATTTGCAGAGCTACGGGATGCTTGGGG